>NC_056725.1:1421352383-1421427383 GCF_019279795.1 Protopterus annectens
AATTCAGTCCACATTATTTTACACAGTGAAATTAACTCACCAATCTTATCTCAGTACTGCATTTCAAAAAAATGTTAAAAGAAATACAATAAACTTAAAATATTTTAAACTAGATTTTAAGTAAAATATGCCAATATGTTAACTCTAACCAATGACATGCTCCTTTTTCCCTACATTGGGCTAGCAAATCAAAGCAGTGATAAAGAAGTCTAATGGAGTTGTGCATTAACTGAGTGGCAACCTGTACACAACATCAGCTTTACTGTACAAACTTGAGTATGTTAGGAGTGCCTTTAATTGCATCTCATAGTATTAAGATATATGTGCCCTGCTGATCTATAATGTCACCACTTTAAGCTAAAATTTCAAACTGATCCTTTCACCCACATCTGTTCAAAGGATCAGAATAAAGTTCACAGTGACTGTCCTGTCAAAGAAATGTCACTGACCACTTAACTGTTGGCAAGTGCCACCCATCATAGGTTCCTAGGACGATACTATTGGCCCAGAGGCCCTTATAAGCCTAGCTAAGAACTTCACCCATGTTCCCACAAATTCAGCACCTGTTTTCCCTGTCCAGCAGGGATACAGGTGAATATTAACATCCAGAAAAGTGAAAAAGAGATTTCAAGGAACAGACTATTAAGTCTTATTTGAACTTGTTTTCACAGCACTTTGTTGTCTGTGAATTTACAAATCAATCTAAAATCACCCGGTGCTGCACAAGGAGAACTTAAAAACTGCCAAGACATAGTTAATGTTCATAAATTTACATTCAGAAGATTTTGTCACTGCCATGCTCAAAAAATCATCTGATTTTTTTCACTTTTTCATACATTATTAGTGTTGAAATTAATAAGCATCTTTTCATTAGATTCCAAACAAGAGTAGCAAGATACATAATGACTCATTTTTGTTTCCTGAAAACACAGAAGTTTTAAGGCAGCTCTGATTCAGAGGGATGCAGTCCTGACTTCAACTCATGCAACTTGGGTCCATTTAGCAAACTCAGTCCATGTACAGTCAGCCATGAATGGCAGTTCCTAGTGAACAACAAAGACTTGAGTCCAACAGTGACAGCATAACTCAACTCTCGGTATTGGGATAAAAAATGGGTATTAGATACCGAAAAATGCTCTCTGTGCTATCAGGATAACACCATTCTAAGATGTCCTGCTCTCCTTTCTGTCCACTTCCTCCGTCACTTACATCAATGCTTCCCTACTTTCTAAGGTTGCGGTCTGTTAGGGGTAAGCCAGACAGGCGCAAGAGAAAATTTGGCAAAAAATATGAAAGAGGGGACCCTTTGGCACTCAGCTGGTGTTAGACAGCTGCAATAAAAAAATGATAAAGAAATAAAGTTTTAGATTTAATAAGGTAGACCCACTAGACTGTTATTTTCAGGCTTTTTATAATAGACATTCACTTTCTATGATGATAATAACAACAGTCAAGCAACCAGAAAGTGAATTTGTTCCAGTGTGTGTTTTAAAATTAAAATAGATGCAAGCACGCAACTGAGGGAAACATTCAAAGGTTGACTTACCTCTTTTATTAGTTTGCTAGGAACAGCCTTTATCATTTTGCCTAAAAGATAAATATAAAAATGTTATCAATACAAATGAAATATTTTTTCTTTAAATCTTAAAATGATTTCTCTCATCTTCAGAATGACTGCTTTTGTCTCATTATGTTGTACTTTAAATCACTACTAAACAAAATAACAAAATCAATGTGTGCTTAAATTCCTAATTTATATAACCCTTACAAAATGTCACACTCACAGAGACCTAGTTCCTTTATTAGGAATAATCAAGAACTAACAAGCATATATTAAAATAGGTCGACTTCATAACATTGGGACCATAACATCAAAAATTCAAAACATTGAAAACCCAAAACACTGAAAACTCAGAACACTGAAAGTGTGCTTCATAACATTGGAAACTTCATTGCACAAGTAAATAAGATCCCCTCCACCTATACCACCACCTAACTAAAAACACACTTTCTACTACATTTCTGCAGGGGGGCAAGCCCCCCACCCCCTCCCCCGTAAATTAAATATACCAACTCCAAAATCACACTACAGTGGAAAAAAGTTAATTTCTTAACCTCAGTGTATGGTGATTGTGATGAGTTAATTTCCTAACCTCAGTGTATGGTGACTGTGATACAGTGAGGTTAGGAAATTAACTTTTTTCTACTGTATTGTGATCTTAAAGTTGGTATATTTAAGGGGATGTGGGGGGGGGTGCAGGGGGGCTTGCTGAAATGTAGTAGAAAGTGTGTTTGTTAGTTAGGTGTTGTTATAGGTGGAGAGAATGTTATTTACATATGCATTGTAGTTTTCAATGTTATGACACACACTTTCAATGTTCTGAGTTTTCAATGTTTTGGGATTTAGATGTTTTGGTCTCAATGTTATGAAATTTCAATGTTATGAAGTGGCACCATTAAAACATACATTACGGCAGCAGCACAGACATGATTACAGGATACACAGACTCTAAACAAGTTGTAAAGCAACTGTATAATCTAAACATCTAGTGTGCTGCATATCCTTCTTTCACAGACAAGTGATTTCTGATTTTTTGTTACTGATCATGTGTCTGTAACGAATAAAGGCTTGTCATTTTGGTTCACTACCTGGGTTTCATAAAAATCTTTCGGCTTTTCCCGGTTAGGGGTCACCACAGCAGAACTCCCGTCCGCCAATGACTGGCAGTGGATTTTTACGGTGCCGAGTTGCTAGCCCGACGCCCAACCTTCAAAGAAGGCACGCCCATTCACGCACGCACCTACCTGCATGTCTTTAACATCACTCAACCACAGGGAGGACGTGCAGACTCCACACAGAAGGCACTCCAGCAGAGAATCAAATGGGAGAACCTCTTGCTGTGAGGCAACAACGCTAACCGCTGCACCTTTTGGAATTTACTGTGATGGAGGTCACCAACAAAGTTTTAAGACCACTAGTCTCTTTGTTGAATATAAAGAAGTTATGTACTCAACATAGCGTTCCATGTGAGTTGCTCCATCTCACCTTCATTCTTCACTGATGGTTTCAGAGCCAATCCTCGGCTCAGACACTGCCGACTAGCAAGCTCAAAGTTTTCCAGTAGCTCGAGACCTAGCCCCTTATCCCACAATGCACTGCTGGAATTACCTCAGATCTTGTTTGCTGCATACCATATAGTGATACTATAATTATTCTGCCTAGGAATGAAGACACATTGAGAAACCAGGATGAATACAGTCTCCAGGTCAACTGACAGCCAGGAGGGGGAAGGAGGGAGGGACATGAGAATGACGGCAAGATGGAACAACTCACATGGAATGTTATGGTGAGTGCATAACTTCTTTATGTGACGTTGTTCAATCTCGCCGTTCATTTTTCACTGATTGGTAGCGTCCCTAGCACCCTAACCCTGGGTGGCTCATGGAAGTACACTTTTCAGAACCATAGAACCAAATGAAGCCCTGTCCCTGGAGGCCTTATCCACTTTGTAACAAGTTATAAAAGTGTGAGGTTTAGACCATGTGGCTGCTGCACAGATGTTGTCTAGAGGTAATTTGGCTTGAAAGGCTGAAGAGGTAGAAACTGCTCTGGTTGAATGAGCCTTCACCTTACTAGACAAGGGCATGTTATGACAAGAATAGGTGTAAGTGATACACAATCCGACAGCCACTTAAGAGTTATTTTGGCGACTGGTTTACCTTTCCTGGCCTAAAAAGCTGATCTGATTTTCTAATCTCTCTTGTTCTGTCTAGATAAAATCTAAGTTGTCTGTGAACATCACGTTTGTGCAACATACATTCCAATTTGTTGGCGTGATTAGGGAAGAAAACAGGCAACTCAATGACTTAACTGATGTTAATCTCTGAACATACTTTAGGCAAAAAGGATGGGTTTGTCCTGAGAGATACTCTGTCAGCATGAAAGACCATATAAGGAGGCTTGATGGATAGGGCTTGGAGCTCTGACACTCTGCGGGCTAAAGCGATGGCTATTAGGAAGATAGTTTTCCACGATAGAAATTTTATCTCACAAGATGATGCAGGCTCAAAGGGAGGAAGAATTATGCAAGATAACATAAAATACAAATTCCAGGGAGAATAAGGAGTCTTCACTTGAGGCCTCAAGTGAAAGGAACCTTTTAGAAAAGCTTTAGACAATTGGTGAGCCATAATATTCAATCCATCAATCCCTAGATGGAAATTAGACATAGCAGCTAGTTGTACCCGCACCGTAGCAGCCGCTGCTCCTTTGTTGAAAATGTCTGTCAAAAATTGTAAAATAGAAGACAATGGTGCTTGGTAAGGGTCAATATTATGGTAGGAAGCCCAAATGGAAGGCTTATGGGAAGCCAATAAAATTTGACTAGTGTCATGGGAAAGATTATAAAGCCAGGCTATGCGGGGAATTGGAGCAGCCAAGCGGTTAGCTTCAGTGTTTGCAATGAGGGATGGAGATCCCCTGATGGATGTGTCAATAAGTCCGGAACTGGGTCCAGGATCCATGGGTCTTCCAGAATGTGATGGTAAAGAAACGGAAACCAAATCTGCCGGGGCCAATGAGGGGCTATAAAGATAATTGTCCGTTTCAGTGACTTTGCTTTCTGTAAAAACCTGGGTATCAGAGGAATTGGGGGAAAAGCGTAGAGGAACCCGGGAGCCATTTGTGGACAAGAGCATCCCTCGGAGACTGACCTGGTGGGGGAA
Organism: Protopterus annectens; assembly: GCF_019279795.1. Classification (NCBI taxonomy): domain Eukaryota; kingdom Metazoa; phylum Chordata; order Ceratodontiformes; family Protopteridae; genus Protopterus; species Protopterus annectens. The sequence goes on from NC_056725.1 coordinate 1,421,357,109, forward strand.
TCAGGGCAAAATAACTTCTGCATTTGTTGTTGATACGACTGGCAAACAGGTCACAGGAAGGCTGGTCCCATTTGCAGAAAATCCTGTCCACAATCTCTTGTTTGAGGGACCATTAGTGGGGCAATAAAAATGCCCTGCTCAGTTTGTCCACTATGACATTGGATTTGCCCGGGATATGCATTGCTAACAAAAAGTGCTGGGATGACATTGCCTACTGCCATACTCTGAGGGCTTCTCGGCAAACAGGGTAAGACTTGGTCCCGCCTTGCTTGTTCAGGTACCAGACCACTGACATGTTGTCTGTCTGTATTGCAATTGTCCCTAGAGGAAGAGAGTCCTGAAAGTATTGCAATGCTAAAAGTACTGCTCTCATCTCCAGGACATTGATATGCAGATGTAATTCTTGATCTGTCCATGTGCCTTTGACAGTCTTTCCCTGAAAATGCCCCCTACACCTTATCAGGGAAGCGTCCGTGGTCACAGTGGCGACTGGGGGGGGGGGGGTAGCATGAAGAGACGTCAACCACCACTGAAGATCCTTCTTGCAAGAATTCGTTATCAGGATTGTGTGATTCATTGGAAGTTCTTGGTAAGACCATTGTGTGAATAGGAGCCATTAAAGTATCCTCATATACATCCTTGCTAACGGGATTGCCAATATTGCTGCTGCCATCAATCCTAGTACTTTCAATACCTCTGCAGCTGGTGCTCTGTTCTTTGATACCAAGGACATGATGTGTTGGCGAAGAATACAAACCCTTTCTGGTGGAAGACGAAGACTGGTGGCTGACGTGTCTAATTCTGTCCCTATAAAAACAGTATGCTGCAATGGCAACAAGGCGGACTTTTCGAAGTTGACTGTAATGCCTAGCCGATTGTAGTGTGTCAGTGTAGCCTCTCACGCTTGAAGACATTGATGCCTGGTGGTGGAGGTAAAGAGCCAATCATCCAAGTACGGAAACACCTGGAATCCTAGATGCCTCAGGTGAGCCGTGACTACTGCCATGCACTTGGTGAACACTCTGGAGGCTGTAGTGAGATGAAAGGGCAGAGCTCGGAATTGATAATGATTGGCTCTCAGCCAGAAACGTAGGTGATCCCTGGATGGTCTGGCCATCTTTATGTGGTAGTACGCATCCTTTAACTTGATTGAGCGCATCCAATTGTCTTTTCCTAAAAAGGGAAGTATGGACTGTAGCATGACCATTCGGAACTTCTTTCCTCACAAATTGGTTGAGTCTGCTGAGATCCAAAATGGGTCTCAAGTCTCCTGTTTTCTTTGGAACCAAAAAGAATCTTGAGTAAGTTCCAAATCCTGTTTAGTCTACCGGGACTGGCTGGATGACTCTTTTTTTCTAGCAACCGGCATACCTCTATGGTTGTTTGTTCCTTGTGACTGGGTGGAACGTCCGGGATTTTTTTTGATGGGATGGGACTGGGTGGAGAACGGTATGAAATACCCTCTAAAAATGATACTTTGTACCCAATTGTCATTTGTTATATCTAGCCAGGCTTCTGGGTACAATGACATGCGACCCACGACTGTCTCCAGAGTAGGACAGCCAGGCCTCCCTTCAGGAGCACTGGTAGGACTGACCAGAGAAATTATCTCTGTCACCCTGGTGTTGCAGACCCCCCCCCCCCCCTCTGCAGTGAGAGCAAGTTTTCCATTGTAACCCCTCCTCTGCCTCTGGAGGGGGGCTCTCCACGTGTGTCTTGAAAGGCTCCTTGGGCTTTCCAGAACCACATCTTTCCTCCCCTCTGACCTTTAGGATAGGGTCGAGTGGGGGTGGAAAAATGGACTCCGACGGCAGACAGAGTCTTTTCTTCTTCTTCACACCTGGTCAAATCTCCTTTACCTTTGGTCCAAACAAGGATGAGCCGTCAAACGGGGTATTCGTAAAGGAAGACTTGAAGGGTTCCGCGAAGGAACAGAGTCGCATCCAGGCATGCCAACAAAGAGCAATTCCTGTACCTGCAGCTCTACTCGAACCATCAGCTGTGTAAGATATGAGATGCATGGACGAGTTAACTATTGAATTAAGGGTAGCAAGCTGGGTAGCAACTTTGTCGGATACACTCGTAGCTACAGCACCCTGAATAGCATCTCCCAACTCCTTAAGGATATCTCTCTGCAGTCTGGTAAAATGGGTCAATTAGTTCAGTGATCTGAGTGAGAAAGTCACTGAACTAAACGTGCATTTCCCATATCTATCCATGATCCTGGATTCTCTGTTAGGAGGATGGATAGATGAGGAAGTCTCAGACATTTCCTTTTTGGTGGCTGCCGCCACCACCATGGCATCAACAGGGACTCCCTTGACCAAAAAGGACTCCTCTACGGGGGCAGAAATATGCTTATTAGGCCTCCTAGGGACAGGTTCCATAGATTCTGGTGACTCCCATTCCCTACGAAAGACCAGATCCATAAGCTCATCATAGGGTGGAGACACCCAAGAGGTGGAAGGTTGAGAACCGAACGCCTTCAGGAGAACCGACTTGTCCTCAGTAGGGTTCTTGGACTGCCAATCACCCCTCTGCCTAAGAATTTCAAGAATCTCCACAAAGGAGATGTCCTCAGAGGGGGATCTAGTGGACCCTTCTGATTCATCCAAGTCGGTGTCTGATGTTAGAAACTCCTGTAGGGAGTCCAAATGCCTTCTCTTGTATAATCTCTTCCTGGGAACTTCTTCAGGGGGAGTCTCTGGAGAGGTCTCAGAATAGCAGGGAGCACCCTGTGGGGCTACCTGAGGCTCTGGGTCTCTACGCTTGGGATGACTGGAGGAAACAGAAACTGACAGGCACTTTCGAGGAGGAAGAGACCAGACCTGGAGATGAGAAAGTCTTAGGAGACAACACTCGCCTCATGGCTTCGAATGCACCATGGCTCCAATGAGAATGAGTCGATGGATCATGAGGAGCCGCGATCCCCTCCAACACTGAAGCTGTGGGCTTCAAGCCCGAGGTAGGAGCTGAGATCACCCGAGCCAAAGCCCAGAGAAGGAAGAGTTGGCACCAAGTCCGTGCGACTATCCTCCCCGGACCCGACCGGAGAGTGTTGGCTCCTAGATTCCCCAGTCGGCGACGAGGATGTCCAAGCAGATGGAGCCGATGACACTGGAACAGGTGTTGGCTCCAAGGGATCCACAATCATCAGGTCAGCCTCCTCTGGCTTTGAAGGTCTGGTATGGCTCGAAGGAGGAGCAGACAATTCAAGAGTAATGGTCTTCAGCTCCGATGGTTGGGTCTGAGCCGACAGCAATTTAGCTAGGCCCGGTGCCTTTAAGAGCTTCTGAACCAGCCGGTCCATATCCAGATCGGACAGGCTGACCGAAGACCTGGAAGAGTGAATAGATGGCGCCGATTGGAGAAGTGGAGAGGGAGGTTTTTTGGCAACCGGTTCCAAAGCAGTCTCCCGGGTCCGAAAAGAACAGACTGTCGGCTCCGAAGACAGTGGAGCCGAAGTCACAACACTTTCCAACTTTTTCCCTTTTTTGTCCTGGATTCTGAGGAAGATTTGGACGATTTGCTGGCCCCATCCTGGTCAGACAATGCCTCTGTGAAAGGGTGTTTAATAATACCCCTGTCAACTAACTTCCTCTTCCTTTCTGCAAGCACTCGAGTGGAAAAAGAGTGGCAGATACTACATGACTCCTGCAGGTGCACCTCACCCAAACAGTACACACACTGCACAATGGGCATCCGTAACAGACATCTTTTGTCTGCAGTCTAGGCACTTTTTGAACCCAGACGTAGGATGCTTTTCCCTTTCTTCAGATATAGCAACTAACTTCCTGAAAAAAAAATCACAAGATCAAAAAACAACACTATTTAACTATATAAAAATAGTTTAACTCAGAAATGAGTAATCTAATAATAATATTCAAACAGCCCAAAAGGAGCAACTCTAATATATCTAAAGGCTATATACAATTCACTACAAACAGCAATGCAAAAAGACAGCACAAAAGCCCAAAAAGGCAACTAGTAACAAGAGTAAGAAAAGGCCGAAGGCAAGCACTAGAGATTTACTAGGAAAAGGGGAAAAACAGAAAAATCTGCTAAACTAGGTAATACTGCATAAATATAATAGTAGAAAGATATAAAAATGCAATGGAAAAACTTGCTGAAAGTTGAAAATTCCCACAATAGTCTTGAGCAATGCTGGAAACCAAGAGATCCATGCTGCAGCAAAGTAGATCTGATGTAATTCCATCAGTGCATTGTGGGATAAGGGGTTAGGGTCTCGAGCTACTGGAAAACTTTGAGCTTGCTAGTCGGCCAGATCGGAGCCGAGGATCGACTCCGAACCCACCAGTGAAGAACGAACGGCGAGATTGAACAACTTCACATAAAATATTAAGACAAGATGCATTACATACTGGAGGCTACACCACTACTATCTTGGTCACAGATGAAAAAAGAAGTTATGTACTCACCATAACGTTCCATCTGTATAGTCCATTTTCATTCTTCCTCAACTAATGGGTTCAGCTCTGATCCTTGGATCTGACTTGGCTGTTACACTAGCTCATGGCCTCAAAAAAAACTTCTTAAGCTCCTGCCCTACCCATAAATGCACCAACCCCTAACATCTCTCAGATCTTGTTTGCCGCTTGACAGGTAGACAATAACTGATATGCCATAACTGGAGTTTAATACAAAGGACATTGATGTCCTTGAGGCTTCTCATTCCTCCAGCAGTCATCCAATAAAAATGGAGGGGAATGGTGGGTGAGGAGTTGAGGAAGAATAAAAATGGACAACACAGATGGAACATTATGGTGAGTACATAACTTGTATATTAGAACATTATGGCGAGTACATAACTTCATTATCTGATGTTGTCAAGTTTCATTCAATCCTCAACTAATGGGACAGAGTCCCCAGCTACCTAAAATCCTGGGTGGACTCTAAGAAAGGATATTCCTGAGCACAGCTGAGCCAAAGACTGCTCTTCCCCTCTAGACCAAATCTATTTTGTAATGAGTGATAAAAGTGTTAGGATTTGACCAGGTTACAGCTGCACATATATCGTCCATAGAGGCTCTAGACTGGAAGACCGATGAAATTGAAATAGATCTGGTTGAGTGAGCCTTTAAGGGCTTTGGTAAGGGGAGATTCAATTTGTTATATACAAATGAAATGCAATATGTCAACCACCTAGCTAGAGTCACCTTTTAACTGATTTGCCTAATTTAGTATGTGCAAAGGAAACAAATAGTTGATCTGTCTTTCTAATCTCTTTTGTTATGTGCAGATAGAAGCGTAATTGTCTATGAAAATCCAGTTAAGTGCAGCATATATTCCCCTTTATTCATAAATTTTGGAAAGAATACTGGCAAATTAATGGATTGGTTGATGTTGGATTCTAACACCACTTTAGGAAGGAAGGAAGTACTGGTATGCAACATCACCACTAACCTTTTGAAAAATGAGCATGGAGGCTTAGAAGATAATGCTTAACATTCTGATAACATTCTGAAATTCTAGTAGATGTAACTGCAACTAAAAAGATAGTTTTCCGGGTCAGGTCAGGAATTTAAGATCGCATTTAACTGCCAGTTCAAAGGGAGAGTAAATTAAGGCCTGCAGTACCAAATTTAAATCCCATGGTGGCATGGGGTCTTTATAAGGGGGTCTTAGCAGGAGAGTACCTCTCAAAAAGTCCTTGCACAGTTTAGAGGAAGCCAGTGAAGAATTTTGAATTCCCACATGAATGTTAGAGATTGCTGCAAGGTGGATTTTAATAATTAATGAACTAGTACCGTCATTAAACAAGCTCACCAAAAATTCCAGAACAGATTGAACTGGAGCTGAGAAGGAGTCTATCTGATTTTGTTCTGTCCAGCAAACAAATCTCTTCCATTTACTCCTGTACAGTTTCCTAGTAGAGGGCTTATGGGAAGATAAAAGTAAGGAACAGACAGAGGAAGACAGCACTGGTTGTCTGGCTATTAAAGGACTCGGAGAAACCACTCTGTTAGTTTGAGGTTAGAGATATCTAGGCAAACTATGCCTATTGGGTGAGGTAGGAGGTCTGGAATTGGATCCGGAATCCAAGGTGGACATAGTAGATGAGGCCAAAGGAAGGGAAACCAAATCTGTTGAGGCCAGTAAGGTGCAATGAGGATGACTTTGTTCTTCAACCTGGCTGCTTTCTGCAGGAATTTGGGAATTAAGGGTGTCAGAGGATAACCATACAGAAAACCGGGGGGGGGGGGGGCGAAAATCGTGGAGTAGCACATCCCTCTGTGATTCCCCTGGTAGGGAGAAAAAGGCAAAAAAGATGCTGCACTTGTTTAGGGGAAAGGCAAAAAGACTGCAGCAGGGTTGGCCCGCTGATAATCGTATCTGTCACTGTATTGTTGAAAGATCACTCATGAGGTAGTAAGATGGACCTGCTCAGTTTGTCTGCTATTACTTTGAACTTCAACAGAATATGCATTGCTATTAGAAAGTCGATGGAAGACATCACCCATTGCCAAACTCTGAGGGATTCTTAGGGGTAAGACCTGGTTTCCCCCCTGCTTGCTGATGTACCAAACTACTGACATACTGTCTTGTCTGGGCTTCAACTGTCCCAAGAGGGTGAGAGTCTTGGAATGCTTGCAATGCTAGAAACACTGCTCTCATCTCCAAAACATTGATATGCAAAAGTTGGCCTCTTCGGGGGACCAACTTGGCCTTGGGCTGAGGGAAGATGAAAGGATGACCTTGTAATACCTGTTGCGATTGCACCTACCAACAAAAGCATCTTTTACATACTTGAGTTATTCTTATCTTTGCTGACATAGGTTGAGAAAGTACTGACCACTTGTTGCTAGCATCCATTGTAGAATACTCATGTGGAATCTCGCTAAAGGAACTAAAATTATTGCCGCTGACACTGACCCAGGGTTTGCAGAATCAATCAGGTTGAAATTCTGGTACTGAAAATTATTTTCCTGACCTGCAGTCGTATCGTTTGCACTCTTGATAGAGGAAGAGAAGCTACAAAAGATACTGTGTTGAACTCTGCTCCTATGAATTATAATGTCTGTGTTGGTTATAAGTGAGAAATGTCATTTATGGTTATTCCAAGATGTGAACAAATCTGTGGCACCTCATCTCATGCTTCTACCAGTCAAAGCCTGGTCGGGGTGGTAATGAGCCAGTCATCTAGATACAGAAACATCCAGAATCCTTATTGTCTCAAGTGAGCTGCTACCACTGCCAGGCACTTGGTGAACATGCTGGGGGCTGTGGTGAGGCCAAAGGGTACTGCTCTGAACTGATAATGGTGGTCTCCCAGCCGTAAGTGTAAAATACTTTCTGAATCATCTGTTCATCTTTATGTGATAGTACGCATCCTGATGATCTATTGAGCACAATGGACTGAACCGTGACCATCCGGCACTTTGTGTTGAACTGACTTGTTCAATACACTGAGATCCAAAACTGGTCTCCAGTCCCCTATTTTCTTTGGCACTAAAAGAATCTTGAGTAAGTTCCGGATTCTATTTGGTCTGGTGGGACTCTTGGATGACTCTTTCTTAGCAGTTTTTGAATTTTCAGTGTTGCTGCTTTCATCTGACTGGGTGGAACATCGGGAAATTTTCTTGATAATGGAGGAGGAAGGGAAAAGGGAATTGTATAATGTCTGGAAATAATTCTCTTTGCCCAACTGTCTTTTGCTATATATTGATAGACTCTCTGATACAGAGATAAGCAACCTCTAACTGCCTCCAGAGAAGGACAATCAGGCCTCCTTTCAGGAACACTGAAAGGTCTGTTGGAAAATAAATCTCTAGACATCTGGTGTTGTGGGCCTCCTCTGCTACAGAAGCATCGCCTTCCATTATAGCTCTCCCCTCTGCCTCTGAGGGAACTATCTCCACATGTGTCCTGGGACTTTCTGAACCACAATTTTCAATCTCCCCATTGATTCCTGGAAAAGATCCTCTGAGAGGCAGAAAAATGCATGCCCACTGCAGACAGGGTCTTTCAGTCTTTCTCAAACCTGAAGAGTGTACCCTTCACTGTACGGCCAAACAAAGGGAACACTGATGAATGAGGACTTGAAAGCTACCACAAAATCACACAGGCACATCCAGGCATGCCACCTTATAGAAATGCTTGAACCAGCAGCCCCTGAGGTGCCTTCTGCAGCATGCAAGATAAGCCTTATGGACAAATTAGATATAGCTTATAAGGTAGCCAACTGAGAAGCTACTGAAGATTGCGCCTCAGGATTTTTCAGTTTGAGAAAGAGATTTCGATAACTCTTTAATCAAATCTCTATGAAGCCTTTTTCGGTGATCAGAGTGTAAAAGTCATTGAAGTACAAATCTGCTTCCCAAATCTGTCCTCTGCTCTACACTCTCTTAGGAAGACGGACAGTGGGACTCTGTTCCCAAGTTCCTTTTTTGTAGCTGCCGCCACAACCATGGCATCTACTGCACCCCTTTACCCCAATATTCCCTGCCTAATGGTGGAGCAGAATCTGGTCTGTATTCTTGGGGATTGGCTCAACCACATCAGGTTCCTTCCACACCTACCCAGAGACCAAGTCAATGAGTTCATCAGCAGGCAGAGTAACCCAGAAGGTAGAAGGGCCAGCACCAAAGGCTTCCAGAAATACTGATTCCTCCTGAGAAGGGTCTTGGGAAGATCAGCCACTCTTCTGCTTAAAATCATCGGGTGGTGATTTTGGAGATCAATATCCTCGGTGAGTGACTGACTTTTGAGGAAAGTCCAAGTGCATCCTTTTACACTTCCTCCTCATAGGGACTTCCTCTGTGGGGTGATCTGGTGAAGTATCAAAAGAGATAAGGATACCCTGCTAGGTGGTCTGGAAGCTTTGGTCTGGCTGCCCCTATGGGGTAGACACTTTGGGTCCAAGACAGTAGGATCAGATAAACATTTTGTCGGATCTGAAGAAGGTCGATCCTAACAAGTTTCAGATCCAATTTCTTTATTTTCTTAGAAGATTCCGATGAAGAAGAGGCAAAAGACTCCAATGGTTATACCTCTTCAGTGGGCCTTTAGTTTTCTGTTTGGGGGATTAAGTCACAGTGATGGCCTTAGAAAAAGAGGTGTGCAGTAAACCCTTTAGTAACAATTTACTTCTGTCCACCAGAGCACGTGGATTAAACTTGTTGCAAGTGCTGGAGTCTACCTTTAAATGATCTGGACACAAGCAATAGAAGCATAGAGAATGGGCATCAGAGTGAGGCAATTTGTACCCACATTTCTCACATTTGTTGAATCCAGAAGGACCTTTTTTGGACATCCTGTCAGTAATATCAACAAACAAAAATATACAACAACTTTTTTTTTAAACTAGAACAGGACAGAAAAGTAAAGTATCACCAATGATACAAAGTAATGGCACCAGGTGTAATGGAATGAAAAGATAATACCAGCAATGGTAAATTTAGAGCACACAAAATGTGAAAGGGGTGGGAAGGAAACCAGGCCTGCCAGCAATGGTAGGAAGAAAAATATACTAACGAGAGTATGAAGGGAGCTTAGATGTACAGAGATGCAGAAGAAAATATATTAAACAAACTTTTTGAGAAAGGGAAAATATATGGAAAAAAACTATCTCCCACTCTGTAACTTGAGACAGGAAGGCGTCCACATCTAGACGAGAAAGTGGCAAACAAGATCTGAGAGATGTTAGGGGTTGGTGGATTATAGGTAGGGAAGGAGCTCAAGGGTTTTTTGGAGGCCACTAGCTGCTGTAATGGCTCAGTCGGATCCGAGGATCAGCTCTGAACCCATTAGTTGAGGACTGAATGAAAATTGACACATCAGATCATAAGTTAATAAATTGAAAGAGACCAGCAGAAAATGTATGAAGACAATCACATAGGTGCACTGGTACTTATTGATGATATCTGGCTCTATATAGCTGTGCTGCATGAGACAGTTCAACTTGCTTTCATCCTCAAATTTCTTGGCCATGCAGAGTCTTTTCAGTCCACTATATGCTCAATCTCTTCACCTACCTACCCTGTCACACCACTTTAATGAATGCACCCCCTCTCTTTGACAGAAGACACTATTTCAATTCACCCATGGTGAGGACATTGGTTTATGTCTTTCTGTGAAATATCAGACGCTCAGCAGTGAAAGCACTTAACTCTGTTGCTAAAGAGCTAGAGCTCTGATCACGAACCAGATAACCCAAGTTCTAGAAGTGGTGCTGGAAGATGTGGGAAAATAAGGAGTGGGTAGCCAACTCTGGTTTGTCCATTCTGATGGGGGTGGGAATGATAGTCCATTTGGTTGCCTGTCACTTGCAAATGAAGGCTTGCAGGAGATGAAGATGGAGGCAGGAGGAGGAAATAGGCTTTGCACTTCCAAGATGGTTATGGCAGATCTTTGTGCGTGTGTGTGTGTGCATGTCTATGTGTGTGCGTGCACATGTATGTGTGAATGTACATGTGCAGGAGTGAGAGTAGAAGGCCCTTGCAGTGTTGAGAGTGTTCATGTTAGCCACCATTAGGGTTTTAACAGAAAACACAAAGCTGGACCTGGCCTTTGTAGCACAAAAAAAATCTCAGGCTGCAACACCAATGACTCAAGTTCAATTAATAACTTGGGTTCTGGAAGACACACGTTGGGGGTGGGAAAGGTGCATCATTCTGCCAGTGCTTCCATGTGGGGGAGGCACATTTGGTGGTTCACCAGCTGTAGGCGCTACTGCTTCAGGGGTAGGCAGTGACAAGTACTGACAACTAGTTCATGGCTGTGGGGCAAACATGAGTGTGGCAGCTTTAAGCTAGCATCCCAATACTTCTATCATGGTGTATGGGAGTGGTCTTGTACAGCCCTCAAAGAGATGCAAGTATGTCAACACCAAGGAAGCAGCATCAGGGACACTGATCAAAAATATCCTCATGGCTGCTTTGCTTACTACTATGCCATGGACCACTATTATCCACTCATGGACTGAACTTGTGAAAAATAAATGGGCACTGGAGCTCTTGCTCATGTGGGGACAGACAGGGGTCCCTGACAGTGGTATGATGGTTGGCAAGCATGAGGAAAGAAAAAGCACACATGGAAAAAAAAACTTTTTGATAGAGAAGAACAGCCCATCTCTCCGCCTTTACAAAGGCTTCACACTAGACTCATGGACAAACTGAGGGAATAATAGTAGCAGGGATGCAATGAGCCATTCTTTGCAGCTTTAAGGCTGCAGGGGACTTTCAACAGTGAGATCAGAGCTTGCCTGTAGTCCCTCAGGCTGCCAATTCAGAAGACCTGTAACACAGGGCTGAGAAGTTTGTCAGTGAGGAAGATGTGGCTGTAGTGAAAACCGGAGGTTGGTAAATGGCCAGGGCAAAGCTGCCTTTATGGCTGTGTGGATTACGATTCCCTCCAGCTGGCTCTCACCTAAATCAGTGGCCTCTGAGTCGATGACAGGGAAAGAGTAGGCACAACTAAGTGGAGGATTCATGATGGTTAGCAGGTGGGGAAGCAAAAAAGCATATAGGTTAAAAAAAATAAATACACTCAGCAGTACTGGCAAATGAAGTAGTCAGTATCTGATCAAAGAAATGAAGCACATCTCTTTATCCCTAGGCCAGGATAAGGAAAAATAAGCCCTCAAACACCCATTGACTACCCACTCCTGTCTCATCTTCCTGCATACCAACCTCATCCTCTCTGGTGAATGTTTGTCTCATCTTTTGGCTTCCATCTGCACATTACATTCCGACAACCCCTCCCCAAGATCAAGACAAAATAAAAATATATATTTTGGGACTTTGCAATACTACCTTTCCTATTGCTCCCTCATGTTCTAGATTCCTTTCCAAAACTACACCATGAGCATAGGAGATTTGCTCGCAACTCCCACAATTAGTTGGCATAAACAAGTATATAGATGCAGGGGTAAGTGATTCATAAAATGTCTATTTCCCAGACTCTTTCTTTCCCTGAAGCCATTTATTTTGCAATTCAGTGATCTTAAAAAAGAAAATCAATTTATTCTACAATACAACAATTAAAACTCCCAGAACATAACACAATAATCCAGAGATACGTAGTGTTATAAGAGCTTAACTTTGTAAAATGCTTACCAAGATTGACATCTGGCAACATCTTGTCAAGAAACTGAGTTTCTCCACTGTTTGGGGATAGGAAATCGGCTAGCAGCTGACTGCTACTCAACTCTGGATGCTGAACAAGTCTCTGTAAAAAATAAAGCAGTATATTTATTTATTTTTATTTAATTGACATTTTTTGACTGGGTTAGTTCAACTGGGCAGCAAGCAGTTTTTCAGCGGAAGCCCGGGGAGAAAACTCCAGAAGTGATTAAAAACAAGTAGCAATAGTAGGTACAAAGATACAGAAAATCGGAAAAGTACAGTGGTATAAAAAGAATAATCTAAAGAAGGTCTACTCTAAGTTATGTAGTAAATTACAAATATACACAAAGAACACTGCACTAGGTATACAGAATATTTACATGAGAAATTATACACAATCATGTACAACTGAAATCAAGCAGTACAACCCCTGCAGGAGTGGGATAGGGTAAGTGTGGGGGAGGAGCTGTAAAAGAGACGGGTCTGGAGGAATGGGGGGGTTATATAGGAACTTAGGAAGGAGGTAGGTGGGGATTAGTAGTTGTATGGGAAGTGGTGAGGAGTTGATATTTAGCTTGAGAGTAGACAAGAGAAAAGGAGGATTTGGGTGTGAGATGGTTATGAGTGAGAAGAAGCACAATAGCAGGGTGGTTACTGAGTTAATTTCAAAAAAGGGTATGGGACTAAGGAGGCAATTTTAGAGGGTGGTTACAGTGACAGATCCAATAATTGTTCCGATAGATTTTGATAGCGCCCTTGAATTTTTGTGGGTAGATAGCATTCCTGAGGTCTAAAGGAAGTTTGTTCCAAGCTAGAGCAGGGAAGTAAGCTGTATAGTTGTTGCCCCATTTTGCTTTTGGGTTTGTAGATTTGGAGGAGGTTCTGGTCAGAGCTATGGAGAGACCTTGGGGGGGGTATACAGGGAGATGAGAGAAGCAATATCTGGGCAAGAGGTGGGCTGGTACAGTAAGGTATGTATGATCTGAAGTTGGGTTAAGAGTAGTTGGTGAGGGAATTCTAGCCAGTTTAGTCTTTTAAAGGCAAGACGGTGGTGGGAATCGTGGGGTTGACCTGTGGTGAATTTGGCAATTTTGTTATATGTTGATTCGAGTTTCGTTAGGAGGGAGATCTGAGCATTGCTGAGAATATGAGACTCATACAGTAGGCTTGGAAGTAGGTAAGCATTTGATAGGGAGATTTTGGATTTGGTGGTGAGAAATATTTTGTTGCGGTACAGAAGCCTTAATTTTTGGTGGGTTTCCTTAATGTTGCTGGAGACATGCAGATCAAATTTAAGTTGGTCGTCTATAACAATTCCTAGCGGCATACTGTGAGACTCAACAGAGATAAGTGTACTGTTGCTTGAGGTGATAGAAAAAGAGGATTTAAGATGGTTCATAGTTTTGAGGGTGAAAAGTAGGAGCTTAGTTTTTTTGGGGTTTAGAATCAAATGATTATTGGTAAGCCAGTTTTCAATTGACAAGAAGGATTTTTGAGTGACAACATTTAGGTCAGAGAGGGAGTCGGCAGTGGTGATGACTGTGGAGTCATCTGCATATTGCACAAGAGAAGACAGTGGCCAGGATGTGTGTAACTGGTTGAAAAATATGTTAAATAGAAGCCCACATTCTTTTATTAATAGGGAACATTCAAAGAAACAAGTTGATCAATTAGAAAGCGGCAACCCTACTCTTTATGTTGATGGTATGTCAGTGCTTCATGAAACAGTTAATGTAGTAGATTTGAGAGCAAAGAATGAAGTATTTTGTACTGTTCGGATAAATGGAAAACCCATAGAGCTCAAAGCTGACACAGATTCAAAGTGCAATATTATGTCAGCAGCAACATTTGCTAGAGTGTATCATGGTGAAAGGCTTGATTTGACTTTCATAGTTGACAAACTATGAAATTATTAAAGATCACTGGATTTTTATCATTTAAGCATAATGTTATCTTGGCAAGGAAAAAAGAACATAGGGCCACAAGTTTGAGTTTTAAAATAATGGCAACTAAGAAAGCATTCATATTAACAGGTACGCACTTATTTTATGTAAGATCAATTGTTGAACATAACATCATATTCTGTTCATATTCCAAGGTAGATCTATTAATGCTTGAGAACACACAAAGAAAGTACACCAGAAGAATTCATGCTTGCAAACAGATTAACATTTAATATTTCTTGAACTATATCACATACTGATATACAAGGAGTAGACTGTGTGTGTGCTAAAGGCTATTGATGAATTCATCAGGAGTTCAATTTTTGCCATTATTTAAAACACGATGATCTTTGGACTGACCATGAGGCTTTCTCAATCAATGTTTTGGAACCTGTGTCCAACGCTGGCCAACTGGAATGAAAACTGTGTACCTAGATACTATGAAACTACCTTGCAGATAGACAAATGCAGTAAATCCCTTTTCTCTGAGTTGGTGTGACCCCAAAGGTAGAATATTTAGAGCCATTGTTATATTACAGCAAAGCCCTCATCACTGATGACTAACACCTTTTAAATTAACTTCTTTTCCACTTTTTTTCTCTGGTGGGACATTGTGGCTAGTTTTCTAAGTGCCTGCCGGTTCAGAGCTTGGAAATCGACTACTAAGATCACAGCTACATAATTTACTCCAACTCTAAATATTTATCTTTCTTGCAAAACAATGTGAAAAATACTCCATATACATCCACAGGCATCACTTACAATCCGAAACTTCATTCACCATCCCTAAAACTACATTTTAATCAACTACTCACACCTTCTCAGTACAAGCTCCGCTCTTTGGTAAACTCTCTCCAATTACCTAAAACTAACTGACTCATATCCCCAAATTCAGACTCCAATTCCAAAAATACATCTTTGGTTAAGCCACATGCTTCTACCTTTCTACTGGACATATCACCTAGTCATCACTCTCTAGCTCATCCTAGTCCCTAACCTCTTTCTCATTCTCACTGCATTGCTCTTACGTGTCCAAATATTCTTTTTAACCTTACAAGTTATTGTAAACACAGTGCAAGTTTAGCACAAGAACTACTGTATTTTAAGGCAACTATACATACTGTGACATGTATATTTCTTTGGTTTAAGGCTATAACACCCTCATTTCTTATTGTTCACTTGTAACTGCTTTTATTGATGTGATTTTTGTTTTATTCTGTTTTTGTTTGAAATGTCCATGCCTGTTTTCATGAATCTATCTTCTCACTCCCTCCTTCTCCTTACTACATCCTCCTTTCTTACTCCTACACTTAACTCCTGTTATCCCCTTCCCTACTTTAATCATTTGCCTCTACTGTTATATTTCCATTGTTTAATCAAATGTATTGGTGAATATTTACTGTTTTTATTAATTTTTCTTGTTTATATTTATACTGCAAATTGAAATTTTTTAGACTGTTCTACACCTGTTTTACCATACTACTCAATGGCAATGATTTGTTTATATTGTATAATGTTTTTATGAAGCTGTTTTATGTTTTTTGGATCTTTTCTCCCCTGGACTCCATTGAAAATGGGCTCTTCTCAGCCCAATGGACTATCCCGGTAAACAAACTGCAAATAAATAAAATTAAAATTAATTTCAACTATATTTAGATTTGCAGTAAATGCCTACCATTCATGTTGTGAAATATATTGTACTTCACCTGGGCTGTGCCTATAAATGATCAATTTCAATCAGTGTTAAACAAATTTAAGCAAATAAAGAAATCAAAGCAGACCCCCCCCAAAGGTCAGCTGATATAAGAGGTATAAAATTAAGATATAATGAGTGCTACCTCAGGTTGTTTTCACCATGACAATTAAAAAAAAATGTGTTTGATCTGTAGTAAGACATTGATAAAATGAGTCAATGACTAAAATGCCTGCTGATTTCTCTAAAAGAAATACACAGAAAGACTAGGTAAAATGTTCTTTGACAAACTCATCACCGTCTCTGAATGTGCAATTAAAAGCCCCACACTTATGGGAAAACTACAAGGGCATTCAGATAAAGAATGCAAGAATATTGTGCTAACAAGGAAAAAGAATGTTAATTCTTAAAATATTTCAGGCACGGGCAATAATGCCCTTCCAACCTCCAAACACACTAAAACAGCTCTTCCTGTAATAACAGTTCTTAAAAATTTCTAAGCTAGTGCTTGCTTTGACATAATTTGGTAGTCTTTTCCAGGCGTCAGCTATGCTTGCATTCTTAGTCTGAATGCCCTTGAAGTTTTCCTAGATAAATTTTTGTCAAAATTGGGAAGGACTTAAAACCATATATTAGCATGCATATGCTGTAAATAGTGGTATACCTACCTGTAACATGATGTTATTTAATAATATAATAACAACTATGAATAAAAAAGTGTGCTGTGATGTCTTTTATGTAGACTAACTTCAGCCTTGGACAGTGTTGTATACAAAACATTTTGATCAATAAATCAAAGATTCAAAGAAACTTTGTTTTCATTTAGGAAACACAAGTGCTACCTAAATGAAATTTCGAGTGTCAGCTCTTTTACAGGAGAAAACAAACATAAAAAGACAGACATGATGGGTATTAGAGAATAAACAATAACCTTAGTACAAAACTAAATATCTAGGTAGCTGTCGCACACGCTTGTACACTATTTATTACATTGGACAACACTGACTACTAGTTAATTAACACATGAAAAGAAAATACACTATACACAGAGGTGCGATTGAGTGATATTGCATGTAAGGAAATGACTGGAATTGCACTTAAATGAGAATATATTAATTTTAGTATGCAATAAATAGAATTACTGTATGGAATAAAAAGAAAAAGAATGAGAGAGTAACAATCTATTATACTTTTGATACATCTAGATTTATGTCTGCATTAATGAGTCTTATTGCAGTTGGATAAAAACTGTTCATGAATCTGGAGGTCCTGCAACGGATACTCGGTAACAATGCAAAACAACTAGGTAAGGATAATCTTGATAAGATGGATAGCTGTACAGATTACAAAAAGGACATGGCAAATATCGAACGTATGAAATTTTAGATTATAGTCAGATAGACCCACACGGCTCTGTCTTAGGCCCGTACTTATTTAGGTTGCACCTTTTTGAGGTGTTCTGTATGTACATGAATTCAAAATGGGAAAACTGATTACAAATGTTAAATATAGGAACTTGACTAAATTGACCAGATAGGTACAGGAGAATAACTTCCTGACAAATGCATCCAAACTAAACATATGACATTTGAGAAACACAGATTGGCGTGAGAATATTTAATACAGCACACAGTGATGGAATCACTAGATTCATTTAAAGACTTGGGTATATAGGTAGAGCCAGCTTTGAACTTTTCTGATCATATCAATCAACTGGGCAGAGTTGCAAAACTATTGGCGGCATACAAAGATTTATAAAGTCTAGGAAATCAGAAATAATGACATCATTGATTGTAGGTTGCATTACACCCAAACTAGAGTAAGGAATAATAATATGGAAACTTTATAAGAAAATTAGCATAAGTAAATTGGAAAGATAGTAAAGGGAATACATTGCCAAGGGCATCACCCACTGCCAAACCCTCACTGCTTCCAGACATGGGGAATAGGACCTTGTTCCTCCCTGCTTGTTTATGTACTGTACTGGTTTACTAATTGCTGAACTGCCTGTGCTCGACCGGCATGTGGTCGAAAGGTACTTTTCCAATCGACAAAATGCCAAACCAGAAAACACCAGCTACACTACAGCGAATGGGTAGTGTAGGTTGATTATCTGAGTTCGACATTGTGAATGGAGATCGGGAATTAACCCATTTCCTCATTGTATTGCGATCTCTGAGTTGGTATATATAATTTGCAGGGAGCATAGGGGGTGCAGGGGGGCTCCCCCCATGCAAAACAGTAAAATACATGTACTGCTGACTGTGGAATGTCGCAGTACATTAAGTTGCATAGCATGGGTGACTGACATCACCTTCTGCTATGTTGAATACATCGAACTACAAGTGTCAATGTATGCAGTTTCGACTTGGCTGCCTTTTCGACGGTACGGATTCGGCATTTCGGGTTGATATTGTGACCAATCGACTGATGCAGTTTCATCAGTTCAATAGTAAACCTACTACACTACAATCAAGTCCTCCAGTTGGAGGAATATCACACCTTCAGGAAGGAGACCCTGAAGTTCCTGCAATACAAGGGGACTGAACTCAACTCCCAAGAGATTTACATGTACATCAGCCTCTGTTTCCAACCACTGACCTTTGAACATTGCCCTTTGTAATGCCCCTCCCCCAACCTCAGGGAGGATTCATCTATGGTCACCATCACTACTATACTTGGGGTTACAAAGGGTTCTCCTGCAGCCACCACTGGAGACTGTAGCCACCCACTCAGATGGGACTTGCATGAATTTGTAACAATGATGACCTTGGACACAAAATGTAAGTGTGGAGACCATTTTGCTTGAAGAAGCCACTGGAGCACTCTCATGTGGAAACAAGCTAAGTGAACCATTAGAATGGGGAAAGCCTCTAGACCCATAATTCTCAGTAACAGAGCTGAGGGAGAAGATGGGCTGAGAAACAGAAAGTAGATGACTGATATCAAGGTCTGAAGTTTTTCCTTTGGTAAGGAAATTATGGAATGAGTAGAGTCTAGCCTGCATCCAGTGAATGTGATTGTCCCAAATGATATTAGGATGGACTTCTGAAGGTTGATCATTATCTCCAGACAGTTGCACAGGTTGAGGAGATGCTCTCTGACTTTGACGAGGGACATCTAGGTAGGGAAAAATCATGTACCCTTATAGTTGTACATCTGGTTTGTATATATTATGTTCCCTTCTGGGGAGTCTTGTAGTATAATCGGTTCCAACAGAAGTGGATCTGGAGGAGGGTTGTAAGTGGGAATATGGGCCACTGAGACCTCAATCCTTGCCTGTTTCAGAACTAAGGAAGAGGATTGCTTGATTTACATGTCTCTTTCTCAGATCCAGTTCCTTATGCTTCAAATGCTTTTCTAAGGGTGGCTTAGATTTTTGAGCCTCTGGATCCAGGGAAGTAAACTCTTTAGAATCAGTTTATTTCTTCTACCTGCTAAAGCTCAGTGTCTGAAGATCTCACAGTCCACTAAAAGATGGGGGATGCCCAGGCAGACCATGCACAGTTCATGAAGATCCTGTGATCGGATCTTGTGCCCACACACACCACATTTCTCAACACTTGTCCGTTTATCCACGATGGCCTCTCAGGCACTGTCACCACCATGAAAAAAAAAACAAATACTATAAAGCTAGCTGAAAATATGCTAAAGAATTCAAAACACACTTCACTAATGTTTTAACTGTGTAAAGTACAATGGTACTAACACTACAATAACTATCCAGACAGCAACAAAGTAGCCCAATAACTGGAAATGTAACAAAGCAAAGAATTCAAAATGCACTCCAATAAACTAACGTCATATGAATATCTACAGAAAGACTACTGCCTTCTATTACTACTACTTCTATTACTAACAAACCAAATGTCTGACAGAAAGAAGAACAGCTGGAAAATGCCATAAGGAAAAGGGGCTACAAGACAGCATATTTTTCGGTCTAACTAGAAGTACAGGAGCAGTAATAGTGAAGCTTTAAGGGCACTAATTCTAAAATTACAAGACCAATTTTCAAGAAAAGCCTTACAAATTTAAGAATGAGGTGGAGCACTTAGCTGAATCAAAGAACGCATCTGTTTGAGAAGGTGATAAGTGAAAACTGAGGTAAGAACAGCTGCATTGTGGGAGGGAAAATTCTTAAGGAAATAGAAGTTGGAGCACTAATGCTGCCATCAAATCTGACAAGTGGCTCAAGGACCATGTCGGACTGGATGAACAGGATCAGGAAGAATACTTCTCAATTGTTAAAATGAAAAAGACAAAGGCTCAATGAGTGGTACAAGAATGCGTGGGTGACCTGCACTGATGACGGTCATTCACAATGACTGGGAGTTACAGTAAGCACTACATAGCTTTCACATCTATGGGATTTAGATCCCTAAGGAAGCACACTGCAGAATAAATACAGAGCTGTTAACTTAAATAGCAGGTTATACAAATGATACTGGCCACATTAAAGCATTTGGGATTTGACTTCAAAGAACTGCTCTGCAACTGGAAAGAATGTCCAGGCTACAATGCTTGGTAAAAATAACACCAGCTCAAAGCCATAGGAAGGGAGGGGTGAAGAGGGCATCTGCCTCTGACACAAGGCATTATGAGGTGTGGTTGGCACCATGGAACAGCAGCTGACTGGTTGTTGCAAACAGTGTATGTAATCATTTAAGCAGTAAACGTCAATCATGGGTAGGAAAGAGCACATGGTGACACTGCTTAGGGCATCAAACAACCTTGCTACAACTCTGAAGCAGCCCTACAATTCAGGAGAGTAAAGATATCCAGAAGAGAAGAAACCCTGAAACAAGAAGACATAGATGTGACTACTCTAGCAAAAGAGGCCGTAACTGTCCCACACATTCACCCATAGCACTTACATATATAACAGCTTAACCAAGAAGACATTTTGTTTTGTGTCTGAAACTGCTCTGTCTCCGTTTAGCAAAGGGGTCAACTTTTTTTTTGTTTAAGTTTGTTGTACAGTTCAGGTCACAGTTTAATGCTCTTTAAATATATATGCTAGTTATCAAAGCTTTAACAAAGGCATGGGCATTGGGAGGCATAAGTAGTATACAGAGCTGCATACAGTTTTAAAAATGCTGGATGCCACTGGGAACTTAATTGCAATCACATACATAAACTATAATGCATTGTAGAATGCTGTAGTACACAAATGGGGGAGGTAAGACTGAGTTAAACATTTCTGTCAGGAAGTGTTACATGAGAAGGTCACCAAAGCAATGGATGAGGGCAAAGTCATTCACACAGCCTACCTTGATCTGGCCAAGGCATTTCACACAATACCCTACTCGGGTATTGCTGACAAACTCAAGAGGTTAGGTACAAACCCGTATGTCACCCTGTGGACAGCCAGCTGACTCACAGACAGGACCCAGGAAGTTAGAATTGGGGAGTCCACCTCTACAAAGAGGCCAGTCACAAGTAGAATCCCTCAGGGATTAGTCCTTGGACCGCTCCTTTTTGCATTTACTTCTCAGAAGTCAAGGCCAATGTCAGTGGTGTCTGGTTGACTAAATTTGCAGATGATTGCAAATTAGGAGCGGTCATTGAATCACACACTAACACAAATGTTCTCCAGGAGGGGGTGACACAAACAAACAACTGGTGTCAGCGGCATGGACTAAAACTATGCCAAGAAATGCATAACAGTATCCTTTGGCAAGTCATCCAACCCTGGTAACTATCATATTGACAACACACCCCTTAGAGTTGACCCAGTAGTCAGGGACTTAGGGACACACACATAGGTAGTAATCTAACCTTTGATCATCAAGTGTCTACAGTGGTGAGGAAATCATTCTATGTTGCACAAATTATAAACAAAGGAATGGCATCTAAGTCCAAAGAAGTCATTGTTCCACTGTATTTGACATTCATCAGACCTATCATTGAGAACAATGCCCCTAACCAGGTATATCCAACAACTGGAACATCCACAGAGGTTCCTCACTAAAAGAATACAGGGCATAAGTAATATGTCCTATGCAGACCGCCTCAAGGCCCTATCCCTGTAGTCTGTCTCCTACAGGCTTTTGAGGAGAGATCTATGCTTGGCATACAGGGCATTATCAGACTCCACACTGATGGACCTCCTGCATATCAACAAAACAAACAGCACTAGAATTACCCATTCTAAAGACTTAAACCTTGCCTGTGATATAAACAAGACCTGCTGGAGAGAGAGGTATGTATCGCACAGACTGTCCCGTCTATGTAACAGGCTCCCCATCCACGTGAAGCAGAGTTCCTCTCTAACTCAATTCAAATGCAACTTGGACAATTGGATGGGAAACTGGAAATTCATCCCTGGTATGGCACCTATGGCTCTAATGGACACAGGTAACCAGTAAATGGTTCATCTCCCAGTCACATGCTTACACTTATCAAGGGTTATCAAAACTTGTCAGAGATTTGGGATGCATGGCTAGGCTTAGAAAAGCCCTTGTGGTCGCTAGCCTAGTAAACACCTATGAACCTATGGGGGAGTGCTTCAAAAAGTACAGCACTGCATCAACATTCCAAAGGGGATGCGGGATTGGGGATGGGGAAGCTGTGCATAAGCTACTGAACCAATTCTAACCAGGGACTGGGGAGAAGTGCTGTCAGCCTTGATATAAATTAAAACAAGTTTGAATACTTTTTTATTTGACTGTTTTTATTTCTTTTGAGTGTGTGTGTGTGTGTCTGCATCTGCCACTATGATTGTCCAAACAAGGCAGCATTCAGCTGAGAAATACATGCATCTTCAAGTGTTCTACGAATCTTAAGTCTTTTCCTTCATTGTGAAGGTTCAGGCAAGTGATAACAGTAAATGCTTATCACTCTTACATCAAAGGACTATCAGGAAGGGGAAGACTTGGATATTTAAGCAGATTATGAAAAATGTTTTAAGTAAACTGAGGAGCAGAAAAAAATTGAGTTATTTTCTTATGCTAAGATTTGTGATCTCTATGAGAGATGTGGTCCCTGGATGTGTTCAGATTTGCATATTATAAAATATTTTTAACAACTTCACTCTTATTTTCACCTTCTTGACCTTTACCAGAAAAGGTGGAACACAAGTTAAGTGAAGCAAGTTAACAGTACAGTGTGACAATTACAAGCATATATTATGTTGGAATGCACTTTGGTAAAGCCCTGACTATAAAAGATGCTGCTGTTTTTTTTTTTTTTGGGGGGGGGGGCTTTCTTCTATCACTGTGTTGCTGCGTTACCTCTAAACTGTTCCTCATTTAAGGATTTTTTTTCTCAGAATTTTGCTCTCTCCTTCCTAAAAAAATTAAGATTTTGTCACAACACAATGAGGGTTAACAATACTAAATAATTCCATACATCACAGATAGAAGTTCCTGCTCTCCAGAAAATGCATATTAATATAAATATTTTAATTCCATCAATTTTCTACATAAATTCTTTAAATATTTAGAAAGTGTTCATGATCTGAAGTCTTTGTTCTTTACTATGTTTAACTTTGTCAATGATTCTAAAGAAAAGAGGTTAAGAGCTATGGACTTTAAAGTGCATGGTCTGATGGAGTATCCTGTGAAAATGTCTGACAGTGTGTATTTTCTGAAAAAGGAATTTCTACTATATTTGATTTTTTGGGGGCTTTGCTTACGGCAATTCAGGTGCTTGGGTTCTCACTATGAGTCAGATGCCCTAATGTGGCTCTTGGGCATCGTGATACTAGTAACAACTGGTACAGAAACATGTGAAGCTAACAAAGTCATTCACTGTTCTTTAGAAAATTACATGTTATAACACAGACCTGTGGTTGTGTACATTTAATTAGATTTGTCTGTTTTCAAATAAACAGAATATTTTACTACAAAAAGATGATTAATAAAAAATCAACAGATCATCAGACTTTGTACACTACACCACAGTTATATGGAGCTGGATTAAATTAAATGAATTTCTTTAGCTAGAACACTGAAATAATATTTCATTTACTGCTGTAGGTTTGTCAGAAACACATTAATAAAACAGATTGAAGACAATTATGCATTTTGAGCTAGTGTGTGTGTGTGTGTGTGTGTGTGTGTGTGTGTGTGTGTGTGTGTGTGCGTCTGTGTGTGTGTGTCTTGCAGAAGAGTAGAAGTGTCTCATCTATTACTGCAGCATTGCTGTTCCTACCAGAGTTCACTGGAATACCATGCTGTGACATTATCACTTGCCAGAGTTGCATACTGACATCAGGATCCCACCTGTGTCCAGGCTGGACAGGGGAAACAGGTGCTGACTTTGTGGGAACATAGGCAAAATTCTTGGCTAGGCTTATAAGGGCCTCCGGGCCAATAGACTAGTATCATCCTATGAACCTATGTGTGCCTGGATCTCAGGATCTACCCATGATGTAGCACACCAGAGGGATACTGAATATCAGCTCTAGTGTGATGAACATTTGTAGGACTGGCTAAAGTGATGTTAAAATACTACACTACAAGCCAAAGTTGTCCACTTTTGTACACAGCCTTGTTGCAAAGCAGCGCTGCAACCAAAAGACAACCAGTGATGTGGGCAGATGACTTATTGCAATCAAAAAAAGTGTTCATCAGGAGGATGCCTGCTGGTGTACTACAATGCTTTTATGTCACCTACACCTTTTACAGGGGATGTGGAATATGGCTTTGTGCACCACCTTACTGCGACATGACCTGTAACTTTTATGTTGGGGGAAGTGTTGAAATATGGCTCTGTGTATCTCAGATGTGCCATGGCTTGTAACTTTTGGGAGTGGTGTAACATGACACCTGTGTACACAGTCTATACATTCCTATCCATACCCCTAAACAACATTAGAGTTCACTGGAGAAAACACAGGCACTTTAATAGCGTAATATGGAGAGAATTCTGAAACTGTTTTAGTGTGGAAGTTCAGACAACTCATAAGTAGTAGACCATGCCTTTTCAGAAAACCAGAAAAGACTCTTCTAACTAAATAGCTTGAAGTTCTTGTAAATGAATTAATGGCAGCAAAAATAATATTTTCTAAGACATAAAACTCACATCCCAAGTGATCAGTGGTTCAAAATGAAACAAGGTCAACCCTTCCAAAAGTAAACATCTGCTTGTTTGAATATAGACAATAGAAATTTACAGTATGGGGAAAGGAGTGTTTGAGTGATATGTATGGGTAAAATGCGCACTAAAGATGCTATATATACTTGCAGAGTATATCTATTAAGGAGGTAGATTTCTATCTGGAAGTTTTATGAAATGTAAAGTGACTGATGTGGTATATATTGTGTCTCTGCAACTCTAAGCACCACCATGTCCTTTTCTGAAAGGTGACGACAACCTCAGAATTAGACTACTAATGTAATGGGGGGATCTTCACCCACAGCGGGCTACTGCGGGGGCTTTAACAGAGTATGCATCAATGCACTGTGTGTATGCCTAATTTATCGGCTGTTTGTGTGTTCTAAATGTTTAACTGATGAAGCTATTTGTTTCAAGCATTTGGTTTTGGACACTGTAAGATGACATACTGGCATTTGGACTCCTCCTGTACCCCTCTACAATTCACAACTTCAATATACTGAGAAGGAGGTTTCTGAAACGGCTGTCTAGAATGGATCAGACCTCTGACAAATGTCTTGGCAATGTCTAGCTGAGATAAAGACTTGCTTTGGACAAGTTCATTACAACCCAAAAAAGCTAAAATATGAGCTTCAACGTGGACTATGTAAGTCCTACATATGACACAAAAAGCAATAACCCAAAACAAATATATGTTTACAAGAAAGGCAGATATGTTTTACAGCCTAACCAGATAAGAAATTTCTTCCACTGAAGGACAGACTCATCCTGCTGAACCCTTTTGTGACAGCTAAGACCACCTACATAAACTGTTCAGACCTGAAATCTGGCAATAGTAGTATACATAAACCAGGCATGAAACTTCAGGAAATTCAAATCTGGAATATTCTAACATAATGGAATAAAGAAAATATGAGCCAGAAGACAATGTGTTAAAAGGAAGACCTACAGCAATTATTGAAGCAGCAAAAACAGATCAATCTTTGCCAGAATGGAGTTATAAAGATCAGTTGAAGACACTCCCAACTGAACTTTGACGAGAACTCTCATAACAAGAAGAGTAAGAAAGGCAAAAGCAAACCCCACAACACATGAAACAGATAGTCATTTAGTCAAAAAACTCAGGCTCTGGCTTTAGCAAGCAGTACAGCATCCAAGAATGTAAAATGACAATGAACCTTCTTGCTTTTTTAAGTTCTGGATATACACCAGGCTAAAAGCTACAGGTTATTTTATTCCTCATCCGATTGGAAAATTATCTTTTACAAGAAAGATGCAGATTTTTTCCTTCCGTTTATTGTTGCAATAGTCTGCACAAACATGGACCACCTCCAGCAGTACTATAACAGAAGTAATCCTGCAGAATCATTCTGCCAGAAATCATCTCAAAAAGGTTTTAGTTCAGCTTCTGTGAAGGATGCCATGTGCCCTCGGCTATATGATCCCAAAGGTGCATAGCTCAATCTCGGAGAGAGATACCTACTGTCAAATTATAGTTAGACGAGGACAAAGACAAGGTAATTTCTACTCAAAAGTGTGAGCTGTTCACCTACATCAGACAGTCTTCTTTTACCTGGGGTGTACATAAAGAATACCTCAGGTGGAACCTGGCAAATGGAATACCTCATATGGTAGTCTCTATAGGTCTCAGAATCTGCAAAAATATTAATTCTTAGACTGGTATCTTGGCAATGTCTGTGAAATGAAAAAAAAATCATTGTTAACTGAATACAGTCGTCTGTGAAGAAAACCTTGGCCTATACTAAGCTGAAGGATAAGCCCATTCAGAGAAAAATATGTATCAATGAGCTTAATTAGTACCTCAAGAACTCTGATATGGTTCAGAAATTTGATCTCAGCCTTGCAGAAATTGCTGTCTTGTGGGAGCTAGATACCACTTGCCAATCACCTAGGCTAGGATCTACATAAATGTTTGCACCTCTGACACTAGTTGCAATGAAAGGTGGACAGTTGCTAAAGATGCAGAGTGAATATACTTGCCAAGGGGGATAAATCTTTTGCTGAAAGTTCTGATCCACCACTTGAATCCTGAGAAATTTCCTGTATGCTTGAAGAAGGTGAATATAAAGATAGCCATTCTTTAAATGTATTGTGTAGAACCAGTTTCAATATTTAGAATATGAAATAATGTCTACACAGTTACAATTCTTGAATTCCTGCAAAGAAGGAATGTATGGAGTCACTATGGGGTCTAACAACACTGAGATAATGCCAATATATTTTTACGCTCCAAAAAGGGGGAAAAAGTTCTTTCTCTGCTGGAGAGACTAATTCTATAACTTGCTTATGGAACACATTATGTACAAGTTCATACATATATCAGAGGAATTCTTTTGGAAGAAGTCTTCTATTTTATGAACCTGTTTAGTAGATGAACCACTCAAAAGTGAATTATCAGTAATCTCCACACATGGACACTGGACATACCATCCCAAGACTACATTGTTGGGGCCCTAAAGGTGGCTGAGGAGCACGTTACAACCTACTGATTTGTTACAATGTCTTAGCATTCATCTTTGGGCACTGCAGGTGCTACTTCTGGCCCTGCTACTGTGGTTGATAGCATGTTAATTGGGTCCCTGTCAAAAGAGCAAATGCTGAGAATAGCGAACACTCTTCTGTCGAACTGTAAAGTTCAAAAGCTGAGAATGCTGAAGTCATGGAACAGCGATTTTTCCCAGGGGAAAAAAATCGCTGGGCCATTCTCGGGACTCCTCTGTTTTCTCCACTGTGGTGCGATCTCGGAGATGGTATATTTAAGTTGGGGGGGTGGGGGCGAAGCCCCCCCAATTTATTTTGTTTGTGTGTGTGTATATATATATATTTATATATATATATATATATATATATATATATATATATTTTTTTTTTGGGATCAGCAAATTGTTTCCCTGGGAAAAAATTCGCTGATCCATAACTTCGACATATTTGGCTTTCGAACTTTATAGTTCGACAGAATAGCGTTAGCTGTTCTGATATAGATGCTGTTAATTTGGGTGGGCATTCAGGTGGAAAAGTTTGTTTTGCTTTTCCTTTTTAAGAATTTTTGAAAGACTGTGTCACATGCATCTTTGCTTTAAACAACTGGTGGAATAAGGAGGCCACCAATTCTCTGTCTCTGACATATTTCAGGATCTTAAAAAAGAAGTTATGTACTCAACATAACGTTCCATCTGAGTAGGTAACTCCATTTGTCAGCAACCTGTGGGTATTGGATCCGACCTGGATCCAAGCCGACAGCTTTCCAAGCTAGAGATCCGAGCTCCAAGCTCCTCCCTCTTACCCATAATACCCTGCTACCTCCTTCCAATCCTCAGATCGCGTTTGCCCATCTATACAATCTCACAACAACAAAACAACAACCTGAAGAATCCTAACCTAAGGATTAACAAATGACCTGAAAAACCATCCTAGAGTTTAGGTAATCAAAGAACCAGGTTAGGGGGAAGGAGGGAAGGTCGGTTGCTGACAAATGAAGTTACCTACTCAGATGGAACGTTATGGTGAGTACATAACTTCTTTATCTGAAGTAGGTAACTTCATTTGATCATCAACCTGTGAGACAGAGTCCCCAGCTACCAAAAAACTTGGGAGGTCCTCAAAGAAGGATATTCCGGAGCACTGCAGAGCCAAAAGCCGCCCTTCCTCTAGACACTAAATCCAATTTCTAGTGAGAGATAAAGGTATGAGAAGATGCCCAAGTAGCCGCAGAGTAAATGTCATCCAAGGGAACTCTCGAGTAGATGTAGCCATAGAGTGGGTAGAATGAGCATGAACCCCTGTAGGCTTTAGCAGGCCAGATAGTTTGTATGTGAGCAGAATGCAATTCGAATTCCATCTGGCCAGAGTCACCTTCGACACAGCCTTACCCAAGAAGGGTTTTGCAAAGGAAACAAAGAGCTTGATCAGACTTGCGGAAGGCAGCTGTTCTGTGTAAATAAAAACATAACTGTCTATGAACATCTAACAAATGAAGTTTGTACTCCCCTTTGTTTTGATAGTTAGGGAAAAAAAACTGGGAGATTAATGGACTGATTGATGTTCGCCTCGGAGGGCACTTTAGGTAGAAAAGATGGGTTAGTCCTGAGAGAGACCCTGACCTTATGGAAAACAAGATATGGGGCTTTAATACAGAGGGCCTGAAGCTCCAGTACCCTTCTAGCCGAGGTAATGGCTACCAAAAAGGCAGTTTTCCAGAACAAGAAATTCAAATCAACCGAAGCTGCAGGTTCAAAAGGAGGTCCAGTCAGAGCCTGAAGGACCAAAGTTAGATCCCATGGAGGGACAGGGTTCCTAATAGGAGGTCTCAAGAGAAACGTACCTTTCAGAAAAGTCTTGCAAATCTCGGTGGAAGCGAGGGGATTGAGATAGTCTCCAATGTGAAAATGGGAGATGGCAGCCATTTGAACCTTTACAGTAGAAGAACTGGCCCCTTGTTGAAAAATATAAGATAGGAAATCGAGCACAGCTGGGATGGGAGCAGTGAAAGGGTCCAAATTCCTATGAGATGCCCAAATGGAAAACCGCTTCCATTTACTATTGTAAACCTTCCTGGTAGAAGGCTTATGCGCCGCTACCAGGATAGATCTAACTGCAGATGAGATACCGGGAGTCATAGCAACTAATGGAACTGGATCAACCAAGCTGAGAGCTTGAGATCAACCAGATTCGGGGGTTTCAATACCGAAGGATGAGATATCAGATCCGGGATGGGATCCAAGATCCAGAGAGGAGCTATAAGATGAGACCACAGGCACAGGAACCAAGCTTGACGTGGCCAGAATGGGGCTATGAGGATAATGTTGTTCCCCAACTGACGAGCTTTCTGTAAGAATTTTGTTATCAGCGGAAGAGGAGGATAAGCATAAAGAAGACCAGGTGGCCAAGCATGAACTAGAGCGTCTCCGGGGCTTTCCCCCAGAGGGGGAATTAGTGTGAAAAACTCGCTGCACTTCGCATTGGAAGGCAACGCGAACAGATCGCAGCAAGGCTGACCCCACTTGCAGAAGATCTGTTTCGCTACTAAAGGATTCAGAGACCACTCGTAAGGCGAGAGGATAGTTCGACTCAGTTTGTCCGCTAGGATGTTGAACCAACCCGGAATGTGCATTGCTAACAGAAAACGGTTGGTGGATATCGCCCAATCACAAACTCTCATGGCCTTTCGGCAAAGAGGGTAAGACCTGGTCCCCCCCTGTTTGTTGATGTACCAGACCACTAACATGTTGTCTGACTGAATCGCAATAATCCATGGAGGGAGAAAGGCATAAAGGGCTTGCAACGCTAGAAGCACCGCCCTCATCTCCAGAACACTGATATGCAGAATGGTCTCTGTCTGAGTCCACGTACCTTGGACAGTTCTGCCCGGGTAATGCCCCCCACCCCAGGCGAGAAGCGTCCGTGGTCACCGTGGCTTGGGGTTGTGGAATAACAAATGGTCGTCCTTCCCGAAGCTCTTGAGATTGGAGCCACCACATGAGGGAATTTCTGCAAACTCTGCTGAGAGGAATCAGTAAGTCCAATGGGTGGTGAAAGATGGACCACTGAACCTACAAAGTCCACTGGAGAACCCTCATGTGGCAAGTGAGCTAAGGGTGTGAGACTGATTGCTGCTGCTATGGACCCTAAAGCTCTCAGGACTAACTCCGCTGATGGGGCAGGTGACTGAAGAAGGGCTAAAACGTGTAAGGTCAAACTGCGAAGTCTGTCTGATGTCAAGAAGACCTTGGTCTGAAGTGTGTCTATTCTGGCCCCTATGAACTCCAAGACTTGAACTGGTTGAAGGGATGACTTCTTCAAGTTTATGGTGATCCCCAATTGGGATGCTAGAAGTAGGAAGCAATCCCTGGCTAAGCAGAGTAGATGTCTGGTGGGGGCGGTAAGGAGTCAGTCGTCTAGGTAAGGAAAAACCTGTATTCCCTGAAGTCTCAGGTGGGCCGCTACAACTGTCATGAACTTGGTGAACACCCTGGGGGCTGTGGTGAGACCGAAGGCTAGGACCCTGAACTGATAATGACTGGCCCCTAGCCGAAAACGAAGGAACCTCCTGGATCGCCTGTCTATGAGAATGTGATAGTACGCATCCTTGAGGTCTATGGAGCACATCCAGTCCTTCTCCTGCAGCAGGGGCAGAATGGACTGAAGCGTGACCATCCAAAATTTCTCCTTGGCAATGAAGAAGTTCATTGTTGAAAGGTCGAGGATCGGCCTTAAGTCCCCCGTCTTCTTTGGCACCAAAAAAAACCTGGAGTAATTGCCTAATTCAGACTGGCTTGGGGGAACGAGCTGGATGGCTTTTTTCTAGCAGCTTTTTCACCTCTAAAGCTGCAGCCTCCCTCTGACTGGGTGGTACACTGGGGGAGGTACCTCGACTGAGGAGGCAGGCTTATGAAAGGAATCGAGTAACCTCTGGATATTATTCGAAGCACCCGGCGATCTGTTGTGATGGACTCCCATTGGGCCAAGTGCTTCGAAAATCGCCCCCCCGACTGCGTCCAGAGAGGAGCAGTCGGACAAAACCCCTCAGGGCTGCTGCGTAGGTCGGTCAGAAAAAGGTTCCCGCGACACAAAATTTTTCGGCCCCCCCCTCTGCCTCTGGGCCGACATCCACCTTGTCCCCCTCTGCCTCTGAAGGACGAAGGGTCCGGAGCATAACGGGACTGCTGAGACTTCCGGAACCACATCTTCTTTTGTCCTCTCTGGTTCCTGGAATAGGACCTTTGAGGAGCCAAGAAGCGGACTCCGACGGCAGACAGCATCTTCCAGTCTTTCTCGCTCAGAACCAATGTGTCGCGGATGGTCTTCCCAAACAGGGTAAAACCTTCAAATGGTGCGTTCGCGAAGGACGTCTTGAAAGGTTCCGCAAAGTCACAAAGCCGGAGCCAGGCATGACGCCTTAAGGCGACGCCGGACCCACTGGCACTAGCGGCCCCCTCTGTGGCATGGGAAAGTAGCCACATAGACGTGTTTGAAATAGATTTCAGAGTGGCCATGTGAGCCGAGAAAGTCCGTTTGTCCTCAGCCGACATGGACTCAGGGGGAGACTCAGCGTATTCTTTCACCAGATCCCGTCGAAGTCTAATTACATGGGCCAAATAATTCAGCGCCCTTATGGAAAAGGTAGCTGAAGCAAACATCTGCTTCCAGATACGATCCACCGTCCGAGACTCCTTATCAGGGGGATGGATCGAGGAACTATCCTGGGCAAGTTCCTTCTTGTTGGCTGCCACCACCACCAAGGCATCTTCCGGGGAACCCTTACTCCAAGCCGTCCTATCCACAGGGGGTCTAAGAATCCTGTCTGGTCTCCTGGGCATTGGCTCTACAGTGTCCGGTTCCTTCCACGCCCTGGTAGTGATGAGGATAACCAGGGGGTCGGCCGGAGGGGGCACCGAAGAGGTAGATGGGACCTGCGTCGAACACTTCCAGGAACACCGACTCGTCCGAGGAAGGTTTTTGGGCTGACCACCCCCCCCCCCCTTTAGGCGAAGCATTTCCATAATGTCTCCAAATGAGATGTCCTCGGGGGGGGGGGGGGGGGTGACCTGGGGGAACTTTCCCCTTCCTCCAAATCGGTGTCCTCCGTGAGGGACTAAGGGGAGTCCAAGTGCCTCCTCTTACACTTACGTTTGTGAGGGGCTTCCTCGGTGGGACTGTCCGAAAACAGCTCACCAACAGGGTCGTGTTCTGCCAGTGGAATGGGCTGGGGCGTCAACGCAGGCTGTCCCTGGGACTGGATGATGGAAGACAAGCCCAGCTGCAAGGGAGTGGGGGCGGAATTCGAAGAAAGAGCAGGGGGTCTCGAACCTCTCGAGAAGACCCTCTCTACCACGTCGAAAGGCAAGGGTGAACCAATCTCTCTGGGCTCCGTGGTTAACACCCTCAGATCCAGCGAGGGGATCGGCGTCAGAGCCAAAACGCTTGGACCCGAGAGGGAAGTGTGTTCCGACTGAAACGGAGCCGAAGACACACTGGCCCCCTCGGATCCGACGCACGGCTCTCGGCACTGAGAGCTCGGATCCAAAAGGGGATCTGACAAACTCGAGGGCATGGCCGGCGTTGAGGTAGCGATAACCATCGGCGCCAATTCCCTGACTCTGAGACTCCTCGGATCCGAAGGCTCCGAAACCCGATAGTGGATCAGAGAAGGAGCTATCAGGGCAAAAAGTGGGGCTGAACTCCCCCCCCCCCCACCGAAGGGGGGGAGGCAGCAGCACTCCCATCTGCAGTTGGGTTTGGAGAAAACGATGCATCATCCGGTCCATATCAGCATCTGAGAGGCTACGGGTCGACCTAGAGGAGGCCACCAAAGCTGGCCGGGAGGGCCGCTGCGACGACCTTGAAGATGGTCAGGGCCTCCTCTCCTCCGGCTCTGGTGAGAAGCGTGGAGAACGGAGCCGAGGGGAGGAAGGCCCGGAGACCTTCTGGGGTGAGGAGAGCAGCTTGGCAGGTAGGGCCGAGGGGGCAGAGTCGGCCCGCCGCTTGTGGCTTCTTTGCCTCTCTTTCTCCCTCTCTCTCTCTCTCCTCTCTCTCTTTTCTTTTTTAGAGTCCCATTCTCCCTGGGAAGAAGTGGGAGGTTGAGTCCCCACTGGGG
The DNA here is from genome assembly GCF_019279795.1 of Protopterus annectens. Taxonomy (NCBI): domain Eukaryota; kingdom Metazoa; phylum Chordata; order Ceratodontiformes; family Protopteridae; genus Protopterus; species Protopterus annectens. The sequence goes on from NC_056725.1 coordinate 1,421,390,505, forward strand.
AGAGGGGACAGCAGGCTGAGCAGCCACAGCCGTAGTCACCGAGGGAGAGGAGGAGGAAGCCCACTCTGCAGGTAGGAGACCTGCCAGAATCAGCTTATTCCTCCTATCCCTCAGGGCCCGGGGGTTAAAGGCTGCGCAAATTTGGCAGCCCAATGACAAATGTGGTACCCCCAGGCAGAGGACGCACTTGCTCCTCTCTCTCTAGTTAAGCCTTCCAACTACAAAAGTCATCACAATGAAATACTTACAAACATTTTAATTTTCAGTGAGGTGTTTCTTTGTCAAGCAGAACAAATAAGGATGTCAGACATGTGAGGGGTCCATTTCTGCTCAAAATGGTACTTGTGGACAAATACAGTGCTCATATTCAGCAGATACAGTAAATGGGCTTGGCTGGACAGTCAATATTTTTGTAACTTCAGTCTCTCAGTTTTCAGAGATCAAAAAGAATTCCTGGGAGGAAGCTAGTAGAGAAAATGCCACCTCTGGAGAGTCCTTGCATTTTCTGCTCTGGGTGAGAGACACCGTCTGCAAATTCTCTGATGATCTCTACAATCAGTTAGAATAATCCTTTAGGAGTTACTAGGTTTACTCCTTAGAAAACAAAAGGAATCAAACAGCACCCAAATTTGCAAACCTGGAGAGTGACAGAAGCCTCCAACAAGAAACATGGAGCTTTAATGGGCACCACTCAGCTCCGAGTGGCTAGGAGACTGTTCTTCCCTAGTGGGAAATGTGAGTCACCCTAACAATGTATTTCCACTACCTTTCATTGATGAGACTGCTGACAAAAGTACTCCTACTATCTCTTCAAGCAAATGGTCAACTATGGAGTGTTATTCAGCACCACAAGCAGACTCCAACAATTCACAGAACATCAATACTCCTTGGACTTGCAGTGTAGGTGGTAATCTGATGACAAGCCTTCTTCACAGAGCTTTATCTTTTGTCTGGAAGAGGATGATTGGGAGGAAGATTATGTGCTCTTCATGCATTGAAGATGACTTCAGTAAAATAATCATTCTTTCCAATTTCTCTGGTACAGCAGAAAATCTCTGGTTTTCTCTGCTCTGTCTTCCAACTCATCTTTTTTGACATCACTCTTCTTCACAAACTTCATATTCAGTCAGCCTTCATTTCAACCTATGATTTTTTTTGAACTTTTATCAGTTCATCTGAACACCTACTTAAAAGCTTCTTCTATTTTTCCAACCTTTTCTTTGAGTTGATATATTCCTTCAATGTTTCATTTATTTTAGTCACCTCTGAGTGCATTTATTCTTTTCCTCTAAGTCACTGAAAGCCACCTCAAGTACCAAAGATGAAGCTGTGTTTTGCTGAACAACTGCAAGATTCTTCCCAGCCAGTGTTTTCTCTTCACCTTTTCCAACTGATTTCAGGTTCTCTACAATTCTTCTTTACTGGAATCCAGGCAGTGTACTTACTGGTCAGTAACTGAATTTTACCCAAAATGGCAATCTCACTGGCTATTTCTCAGTTTCTGTTTTCACACTGGAATAGCTGAAATATAACTGTTGAACAGTGTGCAGCCATCTTGGAAGTCCAGTAAAAGAATCAATCCTTGACCAATTTTGCCCAATGACAGAGAGGTGGAGTTAAACAACCTGAAGTATTCGTGATCTGTATTACAAAGTATCTATATTGTACAGTCAACTTCCTTCTGAAAAAAATTAAACTTGTGAAATTTGCCTTCTAACCTACTAAGCCTGAAAATTCTGCACCAAAAAATGAAATAATGAGATAGGAAGAAGAATGATTAAATATACATGAAAACCAAAGTTGTTAATAAACTGTTCCCATGAGAAGTTTTGCAATTTTAATTTTCTACAACCCAAAGCACATACTTCTGGAATGCATCTCATTTTAATGAACAGTTCCTCATTCTAATTCATAACAAATACTGCCAATACTGAAAGGATCTGCCAAACACTCAGTGTTAAGATTTCCAAGCAAAAAAAATCTAGGGAAAGTAATATAATAAATCATACTATTTCATTAACAAAATACACTACAAGCAGAACGTGACACATTTTATTATCATTGAGTTAAAATCATTAGTAATTGCTTAATACTTTGAATGTTTGTTTCAGGTTTTGGAAGGCAATCTACATTTGGGAAATTGCTAAAACCACTGATGGAGAAAAATCTAATTAGATAGACTTATGCCTGCTTTTACTGATGGACTTCTAGTGCATGACAGCAAGCATGATGCAGAAAGACAGAAACAATTGAATTTAACTGCTGGGAATTCTCCAATGAAACACCTTCTACTGCTGGGAGGGGAGTTCCACTTCGAGGATAAACACAAATACAGTCGGAAACAGCATCAACTGCGACTTTTGGAAGTTTACCGTGACTTCCTGAAAAAGAAAGATTAAAAAAACTTTTCTAGTACTTGTGTAGTATTGCAACCACGTTAGAAACAACATGCAATTAACAGGTCGCACAAAACGTAAGTACCGACATTTGTACTACTAATCAGAATCAAACAATAAAGGACTGAGCTTTTAGAATCAGCGAGTAGCTTGAATGATACTGTACTTGCTTATTAAAGTGTTTAGAAACAAAATGTTGTCACACACTTTTTTTGCCCTGCTCCTTCAGACTACCACATGTCAAAACGTCACACATCTAACCATGGAAGTTTCTCTTATGGAATGGCCAGGCCCACATCTTCTACAAGAGATGTAGGTTTTCCTTTTTTAACATTTTTATGAGTTCACATGTATATAATTTCCATTACTTCATGAATTGTACATAAACTACTCCCAAAAAAGTTCATTGAACTTTACTGTCACTGATAATAGATGCCTCACAGGTCATGCACGCCCTGTTGCCCATTAAATAGTATGGATGCATCCCACGGTATTTCGCAACTGTCGGCAATGGGTAAAGTAGATTTATGCACACATTTTCTTATCAATATTTTTCTCTTTACCAAGCTGTTTTACACATACCGAATGTTTTTAAACTTCTGTTTGACTGTAATGTCGGTACTTACGTTTTCTGTGACCTGTTAATTGTGTTTTGTACAAGAGGAACTAGTTTGTGATGTGGTTGCAATAGTATGTAAGTACCCCTTTTTTGAATGCTCTAGAAACACTGGCACTGATAAGTCTGCTATAAGCCAATCATGCAAACGAGGTAATTTGTTCAGTCTCTGCCTGAAAAGCAGCAGACATGACATTTAAGCACTCTGCAGAGATGTATAATGCAGACAGAAGGCCAAAGTTTAAGGACTTAATCTGAAAATACTCACCCTCCAAGGTGAAAAAGCTAGGTTGGAAAAATGGTTATAGCAGTATGAAGGCAAGTTTATCTATGAAGGAAAATCAGCTCACTCTCAATCAACAAATGCTGCGATGTCTACACATTTAACATCCTGAATTAATTTACATATTTCTAATCAGGCTAGAGCACTGATCTATACTGATCATTTTCAGGCTCAGCCTGGAAGAGAACACAGAGTCTAAAACAAAGTTTACACCAACATAAGAATACACAAAGTGAACACAAAATATACCTACAGAAATGTACAGGCAGTGAACAAAAGTGGATAAGCAATAAATTAAAGTTATCTACTCACCATAACTATGCAGATGTGTTGTCCATTTTCATTCTTCCCAAAGTATGGGTCACAGATCCGACTTAGCCACATACCACAGACTTATGGATCCAACTCTCGAGCTACTCCCTATACCTATAATGCCCCAGCCAGCCTGCAACATCACAGATCAAGTTTCCTGCCTCATAGACCCTAAGGTAAAGTCAGGAAAAGGAAATAACAGTAAGCTGGGGCTCAAATCGGGAACTAAAAGTTCCAAAATATCCATAAAATTACTCCGAAAAATGACAGGAAAAGGAAAGGAGAGTGGAGAGTTGAGGAAGAATGAAAACGGGCAACACAGATGCACAGATATGGTAAGAAAGTAACTTTAGTATCTGATGCTGTCCTTTTCATTTTTCAATGTATGGGACAGAGTCCCCAGCTACATGAATCTTGGGTGTCCCTCATAGAAAGATAGTTCAGAGAACTGCAGAACCAAAAGCAGCTCTGCTTCTAGAAAGCAAATGTAGTTTTTAATGAGTAATAAAGGTATGAGCATTAGGGTAGGTAGCTATTATGCAAATTTCATCAATAGAAGTTCTAGAACAGAAGGCAGAAGAAGAGGCCACAGATCTAGTTAAATGAACCTTAGCAGGCTTTGATAGGGCGAGGCCTTGCTGAGTCTTTCTTTCGGCTTTTCCCGGTTAGGAGTCCTCACAGCGGAACTCCGGTCCGCTAATAATTGGCAGTACATTTTTACGTGCTGGCTTGCCGGGCCTAACGCACAACCTTCAACGAAGGAACGCCCATTCACGCATGTCGACACACAGAAGACGCTCTAACTGTGAATCGAATGTGCAACATCTAACTGTGAGGCGACAACGCTACCGCAGCACCACAAGTACATTCAAAATAAATCTTAATGCATAATCCATATTACCAGGGTAATTTTAGAAACTAGTGATCCCAGTCTGTTCAGTGAGAAAGAAAGAAAGAAAGAAAAACAGCTGGTCTGTGTTCCTGAAATCCTTTGTCCTATGTAGATAAAAACGTAGTTGTCTAAGTACATCTAAAAGATGTAGCAGGTATTCTCCCTTATTTGAAAAATTAGGGAAGAAAACAGGCAACTAAACTGTTTGATTGATAGTCGATTCAAAGGCTACTTTTGGTAAGAAGGACAGGTTGGTTCGTAAGGTAACTCTGCTTTTTTGAAAAACAATGTAAAGGGATTTGGATGCTAGAGCCTGAAATTCTAAAATTCCCCTCGCAGATGTAATTGCTACTAGAAATGCTGTTTTCCAAAACAAAAATTTTAAACAGTTTTGGCTGAAGGTCCAAAAGTTTGTGTCAAATCCCAAGGAGGAGACAGACCTTTCACAAGTGGCCTGAATACGAAGATGCCTTTTAGAAAAGCCTTGCACAATTTGGAAGAAGCTAAAGAGGAAGCTTTTCCCCCTGAATGAAAATTTGATATGGCTACTTACTGTACTTTGTGGAGAAACTAGCACCTTTCTTAAAAACAAAGGCTAAGAATTCTAGAACCAAAGAAACAGGAGCAGTAAAAGATTCCAAACTGAAAATCTTTTCCACTTACTTTCTGTAGAGCTGGTTTTGTAGAAGCTTTCTGGAAAGATAAAAGTATATATCAAATCAAGGAGGAAAGCCTGGGCCATCTAGCTATTAATGGAACTGCAGAAATAATGCGGTTAGTTTGAGGCCTGGAATATTGGGATGCTTCATCCCCGAGGGATGTAACAGAAGGTCTGCACTGGGGTTCAGTATCCATGGAGGATAACGAAGATGAGACCAAAGGAAGGGGAACTACACTTGGCAAGGTCAGAAGGGAGCAATGAGGATAACTGTGCTCTTCAACTGATGTACTCTCTGTAAGAATTTTGGAATCAGAGGTAATGGGGGATACGTATAAAGAAGACCAGAGGGCTAAACATGGACTAAATCACCTCTTGTTGACTTCCCCTAAGGGAGGATTAGAGCAAAATACCTGCTGCACTTGTTTTGAGGAGATGAAAGGAGATCACAGCAAGTTTGGCCCCAACAGCGGAAAATCTTCTTCACCACTGATTAAGAGACCACTCATGAGGTAACAAAATAGATCTGCTGAGTTTGTCTGCTATTACGTTATATTTCCCTGGAATGTGCATTGCCACAAGTTAAAGGAGATCACCCACTGCCACACTGTCACTGCTTCACAAGAAAGGGGGTAGGATGGGGTTCCTCCTTGTTGCTGAGGTACCAGACCACAGGCATGTTTGTTGGTTTCTATTATAATACTTCATAGAGGTAGAACATCTTGAAAGGCCTGCAATGCTAATAGAACCCGCTCTCATCTCTAGAACATTTATGTGCAAAATGATGTCTTAGGGAGACTACATGCCTTGGATCATCTGTACCAAGAAATGCCCCCATCCAAAATGGCAGGCTTCTGTGATCACTGTGGCCATTGGGAGAGGTAGAATAAATGGGTGGCCCAGGTAAATCTCATCTAACTGAATACACCAACAAGGATGATTTTTGCATACTTGAGTGAGTTTAAACTGATATACATATATATATATATATATATATATATATATATATATATATATATATATATGAACATGCCATAGAACTAAGGTTATGGCTGTTGCCATCAAACCTACACACTGGAGAACAAGCCTGACTGGACGAGCAGGACGAACAAGAATTTGCTGTACCTGGAACTTGACTGTATCCACATGATGTGTAGGAAGAGTGCCAATCTGACTTACTCTGTTCAACTGGGCACCAAGGAATTCCAGGCTCTGTACTGGTTGAAGTTTTGATTTGGAGATGTTGACTGAAATGCCTAGTCTTTGACAAAGTTGGAGCAAATAGTCCCTAGACTATTTTAAGATATGCCTGGTTAGGGTGATGAGGAGCCAGTTGTCTAACTAAGGAAACACACAGAATCCCAACAGTTTCAGCTGAGCTGCTACCACTGCCATACACTTGCTAAACACCCTGGGGCCTCTGGTTAGACCAAAGGGCATGGCTCTGAACTGATAGTGACTAACCCCCAACTGAAAGTGCAAATATCTTCAGGAATCTCTCCATCTTGGCATAATAGTATGCATCCTGAAGATCGGCTAAGCACATCCAATCATCCTTGTGCAAAAAGGGCAGGAAGGACTGAACTGTATGCATTCAGAACTTTGACTTCCTCACAAACTGGTTCAGGCTGCTTAGCTTCAAAGTTGGTCTCACGTCCCCTGTCTTCTTTGGCACTAAAAAAGAACCTTCAGAAAGTTCCGAATCCTATTTGATCTGGCGGGACCTCCTGGATGACCCTTTTGTCCAGAAAGTTTTGAATCTCTTGAGCTGTAGCTTCTCACTGACTAGGTGGAATGTCAGGAAGCTTTCTTCCTTTGGTTGAGGGAATCTGGAAAAATGGTATGAAATAACCGCTGGATATTATCTTCAGCACCCAAGAAGCCAGGTGTCTGGGTGCAGGGACAAGTGCCCCCTGACTGCCTCCAGAGATGAGGAGTCAGGCAACACTTCAGGAGTGCTGAAAGAGTCTATCTGGAAAAGAATCTCAGAAACCCTGGTTTTGCAGGCCTCCTCTGCCATGAGGATGGCATCTTCCATTTGAACTCCCCCCTCTGCCCCTGGAGGAGTTGTTCCCGCATGAATCCTGGAAAGATCTCTAGGATCTACAGAACCACATTTTCTTGTCCCCTCTTTGATTCTGGGAAAAGGATCTTTGAGGGGTAGAAAAATTAATCCTTTAAGCAGACAGGGTCTTTCCTTCCTGTTCACTGTGGGAAAGCATTTCTTTCACAGAAGGGATGTTCCATCAGAAAGAGCACAGATGAAAGAAGATTTGAAAAGCTCTTCAAAATCACATAACCGCATCCAGGCATGACTCCTAATAGCAATGCCTCAACTGGCAAGCTCATAACGTACCCTCTGCAGCATGGGATATTAACCTCATGGGCACACTGTAAATAGATAATAAAGTGACCAATTATGAAGATGATCTCTTATAGCCCTCCACAGACATGGACACAGACAGGGATTTGGAGAGCTCCTTAGTCAAATTCCTCTGCAGCCTCGTAAAGTGTGCTAAATAATTCCGGACCCTCAAGGCAAAGGTCTCTGAAGCAAATATGTGCTTCCCAAATTATTCCAATGCCCTTGACTTTACATTAGGGGGATGGACTGAGCAGCTCTGCTCAGCAACTCCTGTTTTGTGGCTGTCACCACAAACCATAGCATCAACAGGGACTATTTTGCTCCAATGGGATTGGTCCTTCAGCGGTACCAAAGTTTTGTCTGGATGTCAGGGAATTGGTTTGATAAAGTTTGGTTCCTTTCATGCCCGGCAAGAGACTAAGTTTATAGGCACATCAGCTGGGGGAGTCACCCAAGACATAGATGGGTCAGAACCAAAAGCTTCCAGAAAACTGACTCCTCTAGGAAGGGAGTAACTGAAGACCATCCACCCTTTTGCTTAAGAACCTCTAGGATGTCTCCAAATTAAAAGTTATCCAGTGGTGATCTGAGGGACCCTTCCCCTTCCTCGAAGTCAGTATCCTTTGTGAGAGATTCCATAAGTGAATCTACGTGCCTCCTTTTGCATGTTCTCTTTTGGGAAACCTCTTAGGTGGGATGTTCTGGAGAAGTATCCGAACAGAGGGGAAGTTCTCTAGGGAAACTGTCTGGATGCTAGTCGGTACCAGCTGTCCCTGTAGAGTAGGTCTGATGGGATCAGAGCTCAGACCCGCTGCAGAAGGAAATGTAGGATTGAAGGAAGAGAGAGAGAGAGAGAGATCAGATCTCTCAGATGAGAGAAAGCCCTCTTCACTATCTCAAATGCAGATGGACTGTCAGAAACCATGGCAGGTCACATTGGGGCTGAAACCTGGAGGTGAACCCAAGCTACCTAGCGCCGAAACTTTGAGAGGCAAGGATGGCTCCAACAACAGAGTAGATCCTGGTCCCCTGGATCCAATGCTAATGCTTCACCTTTGAGACTCATCCCTATCTAAGGGAATAGGATCAGAAACAGCCAGGGAAACTGTCTTAGTCAAAGACCTAGCTGCCTTTGGATCTGACACCGATCCACTCGGGGCTGTCAAACCTGAGAGCTCTGAAGCCATGGCAAGGATCAGAGAAGGAGGGATGACTAAGTGGAGGAAAGGCTGACAGATACAATGGGAGACAGAGACAGAATAACTCCCATCTAAATCTGAACTCTGAGGAATATCCTCTTCATCCTATTCAAATTGGCCCCGGAAAGACTTCTGGAGGATCGAATGGGCAAGTTTGTGGACTGTGGCCTTGATTCTCTCTTCAGTGTCATTTGTAGAAACATGGAATGGATCTGAAGAGATACTTAGTCAACTGTGAACCCGGGTGAGCAAGTTCGAGGAAACTTCAACAAATTAATGGTTGGATCAGAGTGCTGCTTGGGAGATTTTACCAGTATGACAGTTGGATCCGAAGATTTAGGATTCAATGGTTTTCTTTGGATCCAAAGAAGTCAGATACAAAGTTTTTCATATCTTCTGAGAAGGTTTCAATGAGATCATGGTAGAAGTTAAGGTCTTTGGGAATCGGGTAAAGGATCTCTCCAAAAAGTTTTAGGATGTTTACTGTGGGTTTGAGCCCCTGACGAATAAGATGAAATGGCACAAATAGAACAATCAGTATTCAGATGTGCAGCTCCTATCCTATAAACACACTCCCTATGGGCATCAGAATTTGGAATTTTATGCCCAGAGGAAGGGGATTTCTTTTAAAGCCATTTGGTTTCTCAGCCATAACTAACAATATGAAAAAAGGGGGAAGGAACAGATAACAAAAAAAAAAAACAAAAAAAAAAAAAAAAAAAGTTGTTTATTCACATCAATAAACTAAAAGCAATGGTAGGATCTGAATCTTATAAAACCTTATAAAAGGGTAAAAAAAAAAAAAAAAAGTAAAGACTGGTACCAGCAATGGTGCGCAAAGAGACTACTAAAAGGTAGAAAAATACAACAGTAAGACCTATCGTACAGAAATAACAGAAAAACTCATCAATAGGAGAGAGAGAGAGGGGACAGCAGAAAAAATAAATTTTTTCTAAGTAATAGCTATTCACAAAAAAATTGTAACAACTGAAATAAGCTCCTGAGAGAGGATTTGCATCCATTCAAGATGGAGCAAATGAGTTCTCTGGTACTGTAGGCTGGCTGGGGCATTATGGGAAGAGGGAGGAGGTAAAGAGTTGGATTTGTAAGTCTCTGGTTTGTGGCTGAGTCGGATCCATAACCCATATGCTGAGGAAGAATGAAAACAACATCATCAAATTCAAAGTAAATAAACTAAGAAATGATGCAGCAAGACAAACTGGCAATACACAAAAGTAAATAAACATTAAGGAATTATATACTAAAACAGTCATAAAGCACTCTGTTGAAGCCACTGTGTTGACAAGATCTAGTATTAGGGATTTTCAGGAAAGTAGTATATTTTATAGAAATGTGCAAAGTGTCTGGAACATATGGATGCCATTTCACCCATTAAAATGTTGTTTTGTGTGGATATATGTAGACAGGTCAGGTCAAGTGCTGTTGCTCTTTTGCTTGGTTAAACAAATGAATTTTTAGTTGCTCCTAAATGTAGAGAAGGGCAATGCATCACTTATGTAGTTAGGGATGGATTTCCATATCCTAGGGGCCATGACTAAAAATGAGTGTTCAGTTTGTTTTAATTTGGTTATGGAGGTAAGGAGATTAGGGCAGAAGGTTAACAGCGATCATAGATTATATCGTGCTTGCCTTTCTAAAAGTCTGGTGGCAAAGAAAGGAAAGATTCCAAGCTGATGAGTTTGAATGATATACAGTCCAAGAGGATGAAAGTTCTTTGAGGAAGGTGGTAACTACCTAGCTTTGGCAAGGGTGTGGTAATGGTGTTCTGCACCGAGACAGTTTGTTATAAATCTGCAGATATTACTGGTGGTGGACTACAGTAGGGGGAGAATTATTTCTGAAGTGGAAGCAATTAAGAGAAGTCCATATTCAAGCTTTTGTAAGAGGACTCCTTTACCTATGACAATCCTACTTTGGGAGGTACATTAATTGTAAGTTTTTTTGGTCCAAAAAGAAGATTACTGACTTTAGCTTTTGATTGTTTGGATGTAATGATGAAAGTTGAGGGTGGGGGTTAAGCCAGACAAAAAGATAACTGTACACAGACAATTTCAAGAAGTTTTAACTGTTGCATATGGTGGACAAGTTACACGTATCTTTGTTACATCTTTGGGAAGGCTCAAATAACATAACTTTTCTGTAGGTTTAGTATAAGTCTGTGTTGATGCAGCCATTTACTCAGATTTGAGAGGTCAGTTTGAAAGAAGATGACTATCAGGGATGAGGGGGCTCTGACCTGTAGAAAGCTAAATCATCTGCAAAAAGTGTAATGGGTGATCAAATGAGGTCAGAGGAGACTATGATTATGTAGAAAGAAGAGGATGGAGACAAGAACTGACCAATGAGAGATGCCTTTTTGCATTGGGTCTGTGGTAGAGGGTGAACTTCTGCTAAACGGATAAAAAAAATAATTTAGGCCATGGGCCTCATGCCACCCAGTGTTTTGGGAATCAGTAAGAACTAGTAGAAACCCCTTACAATAAGGCATGTGAATGGTTTCTATAGCTGTCCTGGAGAAGAGAAACTAATCTTGACATAAAAGAAGATGATGTGAAAGAAAGGTTTCACATGCAGGAGATGGATATCTCAGAACTGCTTACTAGCCCTAAATTGGAGCCTAGTAACAGAATTTTGATTAGCTAGGTAGCTGACGTTATGGTTCTCACATGCCACAAAAAGGAGACAGAAACATCTCAATACCACTTCCTGACAGTCCATTTTGGAGCAACTGAACAAGAACTCAAAGGTACTGCTGACGTCACTATGGAGCACTATCAGGCAGTGTGGGTTTCCTTAAAAGAATAGCTGGACTGGCACTTTTTGAGCAAATGAGCTTGCGCATGGGCATGATCCACTTGAAGAGGGAATGCTGCTTTCATCGCTTGCAGAAAGCTCTGCATAAAGGCTGCACACAGCTTTTCAGACTTGACACACCTGAAAGAGGGAAGTTACCTCCTGCTCAATGTCCTTTACTTTATAACAAGAGCAAGGATTTCTTTGCCAGGGAGGTGAGAACAAGCAAACATCAAACAACAAACTCACTCTTCAGCTGGACATTGTAAAGAAACCAAGAAATGCATGTCCTTTTCTTGTTGAAGATCTGATCACGATCCATTCCAGATGCTGAAGACTGTCTGTGAGTCTGCAGTACTGTAAATGGATTACAAGGGCTGCCTCCACATTTCTTGTTATTCATTTAATGTTGATCAGCTGATTCTGGTCTTGGAATCAAAAAAACATGTATTCTTTTAGCAACACTTTCTATATCATGTTAGATAAGCCAAGTAATCAGTGGTACATAAAGTTGAGAGGATAAGGTATAGACTTTCTTTCTCCAGTCATTCAAGTGACTGAAATTCTTCCCTGGAGAAGATTGTTAGGTTGTTGCGGCATCTTCAGGTACTTGTTGCTAACTCTGAATACTAACAAAGAACTTGCAGGACAGCAATCTAGAAAGCTGTATTCCTTTATAGGTTCATAGGTTAGTACTAGGCTAACTGCCCTTGCGAGCCATTTTAAGCCTCGCCAATTATCCCTTGTGAGACTCAAACTCTGTACCTTGTGCTTGTTAGGCAAACATCTTAACCATTTGGCCACCCTCCCAACCATTTAGGCTAATAGTTTTCATCTGCTCTGTGAATAACTGCCTGAACATGGCTAAGTATGCTTAACATCTCCTTAAATGCAGACTTGTAGAACATATAGAAGAAGAGGGCCACCTATATGGAATTCATTGACTTCCAAATATTGGCACATCCTTCTCTCTCTTTCATTATGGCAAAATCCATGACACAGACAATGCCAGAAAAGACCTCTTTGAAGATCAGATCCTAAGGTTAAGAAGGTAGATAACTCAGTCTCTGCCATCCTTTAGAATATAAATAGGAGGAAATGGGTGACATAAGGTATGACGGCATCTCCCTTCGGGATATTCACATGAGCTCTTCTGTCTCCTCTTCCTCTCCTTTCTCTTCTTCAGGGGGTTCTTCAATGTCTGAGGGGTACTGGAAGGCACAGAGTAGAGATGTCTAAAGCAATTCTTTAGCCTCCTTCTAAGACCTTAAATAGGTCTTGAAATATGCTGCCAGCTTTCCTGAAAGATACAAATGAGACCAAATGAAACAGGTAAACTATTTCAATGATGTGCAGGAAATGTTAAAAGTTTATAAAATAGAGACAGAGAGAGAGAGAGAAAGAAGGTGCTTGTAGGCAATCCCAACTCTGCAGGAATGTAAACACTTCTGAGCCAGTGGTTTGAGCTACCAAAAGGACAAATGAGTTTGTTGTTGAATTTTCATTGGGGTCCACAAGTAAAATACTGCACAAATGTTTCTGTCACGCAAATGGAACATGACTTGCACTGTAATCCTGGAGGAACTGGTGGAAAGTGGGGACTTGCATGGTAATCCCAGAGGAACAAGTAGATGGGGAATGGGCTGAAGGATCTAAAAGCCACTTTGCTGTCCAGACCAAAGAAGCCCTTGATGAAAAGTACCTTGGAAAACGCAGAAAAAGAGAAAGGCATTCCCGTCCATCTACAAAGTAATCTACCTTGGTTGATAAATAGTGGTGTTCATTTGTGAAGATTTTCTTGATGACCAAGAGCTCATTCAGTTTTTATTTAGTTTTTCTAGGGAAATAAAGAAGAGAAGACCTAGAGCATCCTGTTTCTCTGTCTTAAGGAGGTCCTAAATGGCTATGCAATTCTAATGAACTTTTACTGCAGCAAACTTTGTAATATAAAAATGGAGGTATATGGCTGGTAAGTAGGGCTTACACAAAACTTCAATGCACTTCATTTACTATATGGGGCCAATTTTCTGGCCACTGGACTATTTTTTGAAAACAGACAACATTCTAAATGAAAGCAAAGGCTTTCAGTATGAATTTTTTTAGGCATGAAAAAGAGCACAATGCATACCTCTCAACCTGGAAACATCAGAAATCTGGACAAGGGCCATGAAAAATAGGTACAAATCTGTACGCTGATTAACATCTCATTTGCATACATAATTATGTAACCCCACCCACTCCGATGGAATTGTGGGATACCAACTTTCAAACACAAACTGAGGAACAGACAACCAAAATATGACACCAGACCAGAGTCCCCCTGCCTGCAGCAATTCCAATGTCTCATTATCTGGCTATTTCACCCTATTTATCATAAACACTAATGTGTGCAACTGCATACTACTTTACTTCTATAGTAAAGATTTGGATTTTATTTTTACATTTTGAGGCACATCATCAATGCACAAACACTAACAGACATCTGATAAATAAAGCGATACTGTTTCACAATGAAAATAGACTTGGTATTAAAACTTCTCTGCTCTTGAAAATCGCATTCATTGAAACAGTATTGAAACCACTTGGAATTAAAACTTCTCTGCTCTTGAAAATCACATTCATTGAAACAGTATTGAAACCTGCACCACATCCAAAGAAAATACATCTGGCCAATAAGGGATAAAGATTACCTTTGGGCCATTTTCAAATCATTGGCCCCTTGCACACATATGTGTTCTTTCATTTGATACACCTTCCCGACTTTATTAAGTTATATTCCTTGTATAATACAGCACACTTGTTAGAGCACATTTTAAATGTATTGTTTGAGAGAACATTTTTTCCAGTAGGCCGTACTGTAGGCAACGAAACAAAATGCATGAACCAATAATGACAAAACTGCCCAATTCAAAACATTTCCATCATAAAAAGTCTACTTCCACACACACACTATAAATAGAATGACAGTAGAGAAAGCCATAGGCATCTTGCACAGCTTCTCACACTTTCAATTTCAGGGTTTTTCAGGGGGTCAAAAGTTCAAAAACCAGGACACATTTTAAAAACCAGGGACACATTTTAAACATTGCTTGTATAATTCTGGAAAGTTGCTAGAATAAAACGTGTTACCCCCATGCTTGTTACTGGCAAGTCTTGACTTGAACCCAGAACACTATACACACACACTACAGTTAGTGCAACATACCACTATGCTAAATCAGCAGTTTAAACAACAGGAAGACTGAAACTTAATGGCTATCATTTATTGAATTCAGTTCTCACTTCTCACCATAGCTCTCACACACACACTTTGTTCAAATGAATGGCAGCTCCTAATACAGCAGCTTAAGAATAATGGCAGCAGTCCTCGCATTTAAAATAAACAGCAGAAAACTAATGGCAGCTGGTTCCTGTTCACACTACACACACACACACACACACACACACACACACACACACACACACACACACACACACACACACTTTGTTCAAATGAATGGCAGCTCCCTACAGCAACTTAAGAATAATGGCAGCAGTCCTCGGCCCTTGCATTTAAAATAAACAAAACGAATGGCAGCAGCTGGTTCCTGTTCACACTTCACACACACACAAACAAACACACACACACTTTGTTCAAATGAATGTCAGCTCAGCTCCCTACAGCAAGTTAAGAATAATGGCAGCAGTCCTTGGCCCTTGCATTTAAAATAAACAGAAAATGAATGGCAGCTGGTTCCTGTCCCTCCTTACCTGATACCACCAGTCCTGAATGGCAGAGCTTTCTTGGGCAGGCAACGCATATTTTCTGAGATAGTCCCAGGCTCCCAGAACGAACGGCAGGCTGCAGCTTTCTTTCTCGGCCTCGGGCAATACAAGTGATAAAGTCCCAGTCCAAACGAATAGCAGGCAGGCGGCAGCTAAGTGTTTCTGTTTTCACAGGATTGGCGATTTGGCGGCAAGCTTTTCAAATGCAGCAACTGCTTGCAGCCAGCCGGAAATGATGACGCGAGCTCAAGGAGCTCAATTCCGACTGGCTGGTAGTGCTGACGGAGCTGACGTCATCGCGCACGTGATGACGTCAGCTCCGACAGCGCGAAAATTAAAAAAAATAAAAAAATAAGGCAAAGAAATCGGAAATGAAGGGGCGCCAATCGGGAATCGTGGCACCCCTTCATTTGGACCCCAAAACTCGGTAAAAACCGAGTAATTCGGGACGGTTGGGAGGTCTGGCACAATGACTTATTGTGAAAATAACTGAAAGGGAGTAAATCATGAAAAGTATGAGGAGAATCTGTAGACAATCTAACCCATGGCAAAAGTGGTACAAACAAACAGAAGACTGGAAGTGAAGGTACATCGTTACCATTTATGGATGTGCTATGGAAGACTGCAAGAAAAAGTGTGCTGCAGAAAATCCAACACAGTAGTCCTTCAGAGAAACAGACGATATAAATAATGTACCTAGCTAATACAGTTTTCCTCTACAAAGGTCATAAGCTCTTAGAGGAACAGCTGCCTGAAAAACAACCTTGTATCCTAATAAGTCAGCCTGAGTAGTTCTGGCTGCACTTACACTTAAAATCGGGCTCTATTTTACAAAGTCAATTTTGGGGAAAATGCCATATTTTGCATCAGTACAAAGTGGGATGTGACTGCTCTGAAGTTTAGTGGATGTAACACACTCCAATATTAGAATAGTTGTTCCCTATGTCACTGACTCAAAACTCTGAAATAAGTTCCTCAAAAAAAGAGTCTCTTCTGGAGGAATAAGATTAAAAAAGGTAAAGGCATTTTTTATTTTCCTACATTCCACACACATGAATGAACTGTTGCAATAAACAACCATTTAAAATCCAAGCTGGTATAACAGATGCTAAAAGATGTTATTTGCATCAAACACCCTCAGCAGTTTTATAAAATCATGCTCATTGTACTTACCTTCAGCAACAATAATTATGTCACCATATCATTTCTGCAAATATAGGCGGTAGGGATGACATCAACAGAAGCATGCAAAGCATCATGGCACACAAACAGAATGGGTGAGTGGAGAAATGAAGATGGAGATATCTTACAATGTTAAATGTTGTTAGCTTTCTGCTTCATGAATACATACAAGTGACTTGTCATATTCCTGCATGCACTGTTCTGTTACTTAATAAAAAGAAATCATCAAACCCACAGGTACCTGAAGGTATTCCTGGAACTCCTCCCGTTTTGAATTTATAAATTCATAATTCTTTGGTCCAATGAGTCTCTTTGACGGAAGCTGAGCATCTGAAAATGTACCTAGGCACAAAGACATGCTTCTGTTTTCAAACAGTTTTAAACCAGTAATTACAAAAACAAGCAATCATACTGTATTTTTATGTCACTTGGTAAACTTGGCCTATTTGTCTATTATACTTTTACTGCATAGCAAAGTAACCCTTTGCCACAAGCGAGTACTAATAACCTTTGTCTTGCAGCATTTTCATACATCTCCCATCAAAAATCTGCAGCATGACCTCAGCAGGGGCTACACCTCCTCCAAGGTGAAAAGGTTGATGACCACTGATAATTCCCCACAACAAAGGCACAAGTATAAAACTGTCTTGAACAAAACTGGGGGACCTCTGGTTATCAAAAAGCAGTGGTTATCATCCTGACAAGCAAAACCATCCCAGCCTTTGTTCTACCTTCTTTCTGGCTAGGGTATGTAGTGATGCTAACCATGTCATATGCCTACTGCTGCACAGCCACAGTGATGTCAAATGCCTACTGCTGCACCTCTCCTTCCATAACGGCTGGCATTGCTTGTGCCTTCAGTTTGTATCAAATGACACTAGATTTGACCTCAGATCCTCATCTTCTCATCAGAGAAAAGAGATGTCTCCTTCGGATCCTTGATCTTTTTCTAGTCAGTGCTCTGGTAACACAAACCCATTACCAAATATAACTGCTGGTAAGGCAAATACCAGTCTTCCGTCTATATTAATAAGCTGGCAAACTATTATAGGTTCATAGGTTGGTACTAGGCTATCGGCCCTAGGGCCTATACAAGCCTAGACATAACAATTCCCTGGCTATTTCTTCCCACACTATTTACTTCTCTGGACCCCTGTCTAGCAGGACGACTGATGTGATCCCTGGGTGAATTTCCTTTCTCCCATCCAATCATCAAGGTTCCTCTTGAAGAGGGCCAAAGAGACACACTGCTTGACATGTACGGGCAAGTCTATTCCAGAGTCTTTGGGTCAGGAACCTATCCCTCCAGCATGTTTTGTTTATTGTGATGACAAGATTTAGATCCCTGGAGCGTGTGGCTCTGAGGGATTGGGATTTCTTTAAGTGCAGCATGTCCAACAGCTCTGGGTTTGACATGGCCTTGTATGTTAAGTAAAGATCGCCTCGGAGTAGACAATATGTGACAGAGTATAGCTGGAGTTTTTTAAGGCGGTCAGCATAGGGCATCTGCTTTAGGCCTGTGATTCTTTTAGTGAGGTATTTCTGCGGCCTTTCCAGTTGTTGCAGATATCTTGAGAGGTACATACCAAATGGGGTGTTGTATTTTATAATGGGTCTAATGAGGGATGAGTACAGTGGGACAATGACCTCCTTTTTTCTGGATGAAAAGCCCTTAGTGATGAGGTGTGCCACATAGAAGGATTTCCTGACTGTTGTGGCGATGTGGTTATTGAAGGTGAGACCACTGTCCACATGTGTCCCTAAGTCTCTTATCACACTTTCAGTATTTAGTGTACTGCCACCTATGTGATAATTCACGGGTACATGTTTATTCCCAAAGGGGATAACTATACATTTCTTGGCATTGAGCTTGAGACCATGGCTCTGGCACCAAGCATCTGTTTCTGTAAGGCCCTTTTGTAGAGTATCTACATCATTTGGGGATTCAATAATGGCTCCCAGTTTGCAGTCATCTACGAACTTTGTTAGCCAGAGTCCCTTAGTGTTGGCCTGTACTTCAGAGAAGTAGATGCCAAACAAGAGAGGTCCCAGGACTGAACCCTGAGGTACCCCTGGAGCTGGATTTGGAGTCAGCTACTTTTACAGTGTGGGTTCTGTCAGTAAGCCAGTTGGCAACCCACTGAGTGATGTAGGGATTAATGCCCAGCTTAGTAAGTTTATCTATGATTCCAGAGTGGGGGATGGTGTCAAAGGCCTTGGCGAGGTCCAGATAGGCTGTGTGGACTGCCTTACCCTCGTCCACGGCTCTGGAGACTGATTCGAAGAAGACAATAAGGTTCAGGAGACAAGATCGGCCCTTCACGAACCCAAACTGGGTGGGGTCCAGTGTTTTAAGGTTGCCAATGTCTTTGTTTATATGTCTTTGTTTATATGTTCCATGATAATACATTCCATGGCCTTGCAGATCAGGCTCGTCAGACTGATGAGGCAGTAGTTCCCGGGATCCAAGGTGGATCCCCCTTGTGGAGTGGGATAACTGTAGCTGTGCGCCATTCAGTGGGCACGAAGCTTGAGGTGAGGGTATGATTAAACATGACACTTAGGTGAGGTGCCAGTTCATTTTGTAGTTCATGTAGTACACAGCCCGGGATGTCATCTGGTCCCATGGATGCTGTATTCTTCGCTTTGGAGAGTGCGTTTTTTTTACCTGTGTGGCCGTTATTACCAGAATTTGGCAATCTTCCAGTATTGAGATGGGCCATTTAGAGGGTGAGAGGGGGGTGAAGTTGGCACTGAATTGATCTGCCAGGATACTGGCAACATCCTTGGGATCAGTATATTTAATGCCATTCATTCTGTTGTAGCTCAGAGCAGATCTGAGCATTGCCATTTAGATTCTTGACATAGTTATAGAATGCCTTGTAATTGTCTTTGGAATCTTTGGCAATTTTATTTTCGTAACTAGCTTTGGAGGATTTTATGAGGGATCTCAGCTTCTTACTGAGGCTGGTAAGTGAGTTTTTTTGCTTCCTGGGATTTTCCTCTTTTCTTCAACAGGTTTTTCCTTTTGTTGTAAAGTTTGTTTATGGCAGGGGACCACCAGATTGGCTTTCTTTTTTTGGAGGACAGCATCTTGGTTCTATTTGCGATGGCACAATTCATGCATGAGTGGATGTGCTCATACAGTGCCTTAGTGTAGGACTAAGCAGTTGAACTTTCAGTTCCGTCTGCATAGGTGTCATGAAGTTTGTAACTTCTGACTTGAGTAGCATTATGGATGTTTCCTTACTGGGGGGTGGGGGTGGGATGTGGATGTTAAGGGTGATTAGCTTATGGTCTAACCTGACCAACGATGGGGTGACCATAGGTGTGGAGCATCGATTTCCCATGTTGGTAATGACCAGGTCTAGGATTCTGGAGCCCCTGGTGGGACTATGGATTAATTGATCCAAGGCATTGGAATTTATGAATTCCAAGAACCGTTGGGAAAAGGTGTTGGTGTACGAGTAGTTAATGGCAGGGTAGTTGAAATCACCCAGTATTAGGGTGTTTGGTTGTATATTAATATTTTCCAGTATGTTTAGAAAGGTGTAGTGAGAATCTTGGGGCATGGTGGGGGATCTGTAGCAAGCTACAGTTTGGATTGCAGTCTTACCTAGTGTTAGTTGCACCTGGAGAATTTCAGACACATTGTGTTGGGCAACTAACCTGGTGGTGTGAATATCCTTGGTGAATATGGACACTCCTACACCTTTAGTGTTTCAATCCTGGTTTGGTAGCCGAAAAGTGTGGTAAGAGTTGTAGCCTGGTATTGCAAGGGTGCTCTCTGCAGCCTTGAACCAGGTCTCAGTTACTGCACAGATATCGATGTTCTCCATTTTTAGGAGTGCCTCAAGAGAGTGGATTTTGAGGTTTAGACTTCTAACATTGAGCAGCATTACCTTCAGATTTTGCATACTTGTACCTGTTATGGTGGTGGTTTTGTACTATGAACTTTGCCTAAAAAAGGCACTATAGGGGTGGCAAAAGCCTTAGCCAGTAATCTGAATCCCAGGGGCGACAGGTGCAGACCATCTCTGGCAAAGCATTGTGGTCTGTCGATCATGTTGTCCCAGGCAGACAGATACTGGATCTCCTTTGAATGACACCAAAAGCTTAGCCAATTGTTGAAGTCAATCATTTTGTCCTTATATTGTGGTATCATTCTGGGCGAAGGTAAGATGCTACTCAGGGCTAGGGTCATACCTGCCTGGGCCACATGATCCAAGAGCTCTTCTATGTCTCTTTTTCATGTAGTCCAGGGAGGTACGTCTCAAGTCATTCACTCCAACATGGACAATGACAGAGTCATATTTGTACTTTTTGTGGAGTGACTTGAGTGCATGAGTTATGTGGCGGATCCTGGCACCTGACAGGCAGCTTACTGTAATTTTCTCCTTGTTCAGACTGGTGAGTGGGACATCAGTGTGCCTGACTATGGAGTCATCTATGACTAAAGTGTTAGGTACGTTGTCTTGCCTTAGGGGCTGTTGCTGGGTGGCACACTGGTGTTGTGAGCTATGTGACACTTTGGTTGTGATTGGTGTTTGTTTTCGTTTCAGTTTCGGACAGCCTTGTTGCTTGGGCGGTTACAGTTAGTGTTGCTATGTGTGGGTGCTGGTGGTGTGAGTTTAGAAGGGCTATGTGTTGCTTGAGGTGTAGTGGGGGTGTTAACTTTCTCCTCTTGACTGTCTAGCACAATCTTGGGTGGAGAGAGAGCGTTGCTTCCAGTTTGGCTATGTAAGTGCATCTCTCACAGGTTGTAGTGTTGGGTGGTAGGAGGAGAGGGTTGTCTGTGTACATGAGGCAATTGCTGCATTGCCCCAGTATGCCCAGATTCACCAGGTGGACAGCAGAAATCAACAGAAGCTGACCCTTGGACATGCCTGGTTTGGTGCTTTTTTTTTTTTTTTTGCAGTCAACTAGCACAAAAATACACTGAACTAAAAAAAAATAAAAATAAATATAAGTATCTACCTCAGATGAAACAAACTCCATTTACTTAAAGTAAAACAAGAGTAATTAAAAAGACACAAATTAACCATGTCTTGATTACAAATTTTCATTGACACTAGCTACATTAGGTGGGAGGTTTCAGCTTCAGCAATTTCCTCAGACCATTCTAACAGAAAAACAAAACCTCCCAGCATTTACTAATAGGGACTGCCAGTCAGTACTTAGGCAATTATGATATGTAATTAGAGTTCCTTTCAACAATTTGTACCTCTAAACCTAAAAAAAAATGAACAGTGAGCTCCTAAGTACTGAGATCTAGCTTTACTAAGACTAAGCATAAATTAAAAATTCTATACCTGTAATAAGGGTTTCTTATGAGGGAAGGAACTAATTCAGGAGATGTAATCACCTGAGCTTTTACGAGATTCTGGTATGAATCTGAAATGCTGGAAGCTCATCTGTTTTATTCTGAATTTTAAATTGAATTTTCTGTTCATGGGTTGATAAAGGTTACATCTTGCCAGGTGGTCCAAACTCAAGACACTGCTGTCACATTCCATCTGGATTCTGGATTGATCTACTAGCATTAATTAGAACCTTAAATGAATCAATCACTATACTGAAAACAGCACTTGAGAAAACAATAGGGCACAAGGTATGTCTCTAAGATGAACTCAAGTTTTAATCTACATGAACAGTGGAAACCAACTGAAGGGAAGAGGAAGAGATCACCAGTTACAATGACAGCAGCATCAGTAAGTTGGGCAATTCCTTGAGCCTAAGAAGACAACGTTGGCTGCATTAGCTATGGGCAAAGCAAAACCTATAAATAATGTTGCTACTATGACAACATTTTGAAGCAAGGTACCAACTGATGACAGGCTCTGCATGACAGTGACTATAGGTTTAATGCAGAGAACAAGTGTATATGTCAAATAGCACTGAAGTAAATGGGAGAATTCTAACAGTAAGCTGTACTGTTATCATACGTTCATAGGTAGGTACTAGGCTATTAGCCCTAGGGCCTATATAAACGTAGCCAAACGGTACCCTGGCTTTTGCCACCCAAGAAAATTATTTTCCTGTGCCCCTGTTGAGCAGAGCCACAGAAGTGATCCCCGGGGTGAATTTCCTATCTCCCATCCAATCATCAAGATTTTTCTTGAAGAGTGCTAATGAGGAGCTTTGTTTGATATAAATAGGTAGTTTGTTCCAGAGTATGGGAAGTCTCTGGGACAGGAATCTATCACTCAAGCATGTTCTGTTTATTGTGGTGAAAAGGTATTGGTCCCTAGAGTGTCTCGGAAGGATTGGGATTTCATTAAGTAGGGCATGTCCAACAGCTCTGGGTTTGACATAGCTTTGTATGTTAGGCAGAGATCGCCTCTGAGTAGTCGATATGCGCAGAGTACAGCAGGAGTTTTTTGAGAGTCTGTGTAGGGCATCTGTTTGAGGCCGGTAATCCTCTTTGTGAGGTATTTCTGTGGCCTTTCCAGTTGTTGTAGATGTCTTGTGAGGTACATACGAAAAGGGGCGTTGTACTCTATAATGGGTCTAATGAGTGATGAGTAGAGGGGAACAATGACCTCTTTTTTCCTGGATGAGAAACCTTTTGTGTTGATGTGTGCCACGTAGAAGGATTTCCTGACTACAGTGGCGATGTGATTATCAAAGAAGAGACTACTGTCCACCTGTGTCCCAAGATCTCATCACACTTTCGGTGTTACGTAGACTACTGCCTATGTGGTAATTCATGGGTACAGAGTTTTTACCAAAAGGGATGACAATGCACTTTTTGGCATTGAGCTTGAGACCATAGCTTTGACACCAGGCATCTGTCTCAGTGAGGCCCTTTTGTAGGCTGGCCACATCGTTAGGAGTTTTGATTATGGCTCAATCAATAACATGACTGAGGAAACTTTAAAAGTTAGGGAGAGGAAAGCAAATAAAAGAAAGGGCAGAATATGGCAAATGTATACAGTAATGACTGGATAGGTGTTATCATCAGCTAATGGGCAAAGACACACAACCAATCTAGGAGTCAAGGGCTGAGATGTGGGTATGAAACCAGCATAGAACCCGGCCCTAACATTACTAAAATAATGTGAACTTCTAAGCTGCTTTTGCTACAAATGAAACATCAAAGAAACAGATGCAAGAAAGGCAAATGATTTATCATCTAAACCTATGTAAAATCTTAACAAGGCTATGCTTGCATAACCTATGCAGAGTCTAGACACAGCATGTGCCTCTAAAAGTCAAGCAATGAAATGGGGTCCCACAGAACAGTGCAATGACCACCAAAGGAACAGTCCCTGACAGCCTACAGGGTAAAGCAAAAACAGAATTAATGGAAACAAACTATGGCAGCAAGTCCTTTGAAGACTAACACTGAGGCCCAATAAGACCATTTAATTGATAAACTAAGATACCACTGCCACTGAGGAAACTCTCAAATGTAGATGAATATTGAACACATATCTCACAGAGATGAAAGACTGACATCAAACCCTCAATCTACACCCAGTTAGCAAACACTAAAGAGAGAGAGGATATATCTAAGTTTTCCTGGAGAGGCAAAAACTTGCTCAAGACCGAAGAGATTAAAATAAGAAAACGACAGATTTCAAATCAAATTTCACTTTCTGAATCAGAGGAGTTATTTCTTAACGCTGGCAACTCACTTCATCTAAAACTGACAAACTACACAGAGTGCAGAGGCACCAAATAATCTATAACAAACAGTAAAGACTGATAGGGATGAATCTCAAATCTGTCCAAACCATATCATGAGTACAGAAGGACAGCATCTACGAAAGGCATATGTTCACTATCAGGAGACAAGACATGACAGTGCAATGACAACGTCAGAAGTGATGAAGTAAACTTTTTCTGCAGCAAATGAGTGGACAACACATGTTAAAAGACTCAAACAGAGCAAACAGAATGGGCAGAGGACATTCTAGAATGCATGTTTCTATTGGCTGTCAGATTATTACCCAAAAGGGTAAGTCAATCAAAAGATTCTGGTTGAAAAAGGTCTTTTGGATCATCTCGCCCAGCTAGTTAATAAACAGATAATAATTATACTGGACAACCGCATACGCCTAGGTGTTCTAAACTAGCTAATGGTCTTTGTAGTTGCAATCTAATGAAAATTAAGAGCTTCAAGACTGCAACGGAGGAAACTTGTGTTTGTCTTAAGGGATACATGAATTGTGTAAATGATTGAAAATGCCTGCCTGCATGTAAGGTCCTGAAGCTCTGAGACTGCATTCAGAAGTGAAGGCCACTAAACAAACAAACAAAAAAAAACATTTATAAAGACCTGAACTTCATAGTCATTAAACCAGCTAAACTAGTCGGTTCAAAAAGCAGAGGTTCCTCAAAGTTAGGCAAAGATGTAGAACCCCTTTTAAGACACTGATGATCAGTCAATACTGGGTTATGGTCATGCTCACTTAAAGCAGATGACATGCTGAAATGGGTGATACAAGCACCATGACTCTGAAATAAAATATATCCAGATCATACAGATGGATGATAAAACAGAAGCACCCATGTCTTGAATGATTGAGGACTGAGGAGGCAAAGGATACGTCTCATACTATGTATTTGTCAAAATACTTTTATTAGGTACAAGGATTCCTGGTGCTTGAATCCCAGCTGGGACTACAGCAGGAACCAGGCCATGAGGTGGAGCTAGACAACAGCCCAGCCACGCAGACCTTCCATGGCTTGAATGTGGATAACTTTCTGTAATGCCAGAGAACTGAATACATGAAAGCACACCCTATTTGGTATCTAAAGGGAGATGTACATTGTTTGTTTCTTTTTTTTACTATGAACTTTGTGATACAGCAATAAATTAGAGCAAATGGTGAGAAGGCATACATAAAATCACCCTGGTTCTACAATTAGTAAATGAATAATGCATACTTGAGGCTACAGCTAGACAGAATAAACTGGTGAAAGTCTCAACTACAATAAGAGAAAAAAATCTATAGCAAGCCCTAGCATTTCCTTACATAAATATACCTACACTATGGTCAGACAATCATGCAGAAAATTTAAAAGCCCCAAAACTATTTCAATGCTTGTGAATTGATAGAAACTGCAAAAACAGGATTTTTTAATGGGAAACCACAATCAATAAGTTGTAACACATGGAACTCTACTATACAGGCTGCAACTTCATCCATGTTACCCACAACTAAAGGGGGTAAGCCAATCTCTGCCATCGTGATATGGAGTGCAAGTCATGAGGCCATTACTGCCACAAGGATTGAACAGAGTTGTGACAAAAGGAGGTACTGCCAGCACAGCTAGCTGGAATTTTGTAAATAATTATATGTCATTTGTGAATATCAAACTAATTTATATAAGATGCTTGTGTTACAAATCTATTAGAACTGTATGTTGTATATATCAAACTGCTCTGTACAGACATCTGTGTGGAAAGGGCATTTGTAAAGTGCTGTGTTTAACATATATCTTCAGTGTGCCCTGTTGGAAGAGAACATAAACCTACATGCACTATTGCAACTGTTTAAATGTATATATTTTAATAGTGGAAAATGGAATACAGAGAGTTAACCTCAGTCCAGTAAACTTTAGAAAAATATTTGAAATTAAATCACTTTATAGGCTATGGCATAGATAGTCTCTCTCTCAAGTTTTCAGTGCAGCTAAAGACAAAGTTTGCACTAGGAAGCTTTCTGCATTGCCTTTAGGGTAAACTAATAGCTACTTTGGGAGCATGAAGGAATGTAATAGTTTTATGACTTCCAGCATCTGCCAAACATCTGAGCAAAACCCCTTGTATGAGTATTTATACAGGTAGATGCTAAATACTGCCAGATTCAGGAATGGGGGGGTTGTGTAAGAACTTGAAGTCAGATGACCAAAAATTATGTTATTTTGCAATCTA
Source organism: Protopterus annectens (assembly GCF_019279795.1). Taxonomy (NCBI): domain Eukaryota; kingdom Metazoa; phylum Chordata; order Ceratodontiformes; family Protopteridae; genus Protopterus; species Protopterus annectens. Next base: position 1,421,416,873 of record NC_056725.1, read on the forward strand.
TCCCTGCAATAATATTTTAGATATTATTTTGATCAGTTTCTTAGTGAGAGAGCATTCTGCATTATGTCTTAGACCTGACAACAAGAACCATTCACCCCAACATCTGCTTTGCCCTAATAGCAAGTTACTAGGGAATAATATAATTCTCTTATATACAGTCTGGGATACAGTGAAGCTTAGTTTAGATATTTGTCTTTAATTATATGACACTGTCGTTCAGTGTTGTTTTAAATATTTCCTATGTTTTTGAACTCTGATGTCATTGTGAATATATATTTAGTATTTTCTTGTTCTTTTATTATTTATTATTAAATATATTTAAATCTTTCATTGTGGCTGATCTTTGCAGAGATATTTAAGTTTTGAGAGCACTTGCATATTTATCTGGTGACAGTGTGTGGGACAATCTTAATAGCCTTGCTCTTAGTCAAAATATTATTTGTATTAATATCACTCAGTATATTGGGTACCCTTGTAATGGCCTTAAAGTAGCTGTCAGGAGTGACTGAAGGCAGTGAAAAGTACCTTATAGTCTGGGCAGAAGAGGACATAGCTAGTAAACCTGTGCCAGCCTTTCCCAGGTGTGTGTGTGTGTGTGTGTGTGTGTGTGTGTGTGTGTGTGTGTGTGTGTGTGTGTGTGTGTGTGTGTGTGTAAATCAAACTTCAAAGAGTGTGTGTGTCAGCTACTTGGACATAGAGGGTGCTGGAGGTATTGGCTTGGTAACTTACCTAAGATCTCAACTCTATAGCCAGTGGGGAGTCTTATTGGGGATCTGAAGAAAAAGTGAGAAGCCAGCCCCAGGACTGACTGTGGTCTCTACGTGCTCTTAAGGGAAATTGCAATGGATGCAGACAGCTGCATCTGGAAATACTGTGTGTACCTGTTAACCTCCAAGTGAACGGCCTCCAATGTTGCCAGTGGTGATGATTGAGGCTCCTTGATTACTGGTTGGCAATGGTGAGTCATCACAAGAGTGTTCTCTCTAGTGTCCCATTCCAAAATATCCATACCAGACAAAACTGCTCATCTTCAACTTGAGAAGGGGAAATCAAGAGTGGCCAAAGGAATCCACCGATACTTTCAGTTCTTCCCGGATGTGAAAAGGTGAGAGACTGATGTCTCTGTTTATGGCAAAATGCCAAATCTGCATCTTCTCTCTGTAAAAGAGGTATGATTTCTTATTTAGGTGCCACATGAGGAATTGGTTTCCAGACCAAATAATAAGAGGCCCCAGACCAAATAATAAGAGGCCCCAGAAGCAGCTTTCTATCAAAAGACTTTGCAGTCAAGAGAAATGCACATCTTCAGCTGGTAGATGTGGAACTCCTCTTACACAGTTTAAAAAAAAACACTTCCCCATTAACTTTGGCCAAGTCAAAAAGGGTTCCTCAGTCCAATAGCAAAGCACCTGTCACCAGGAACTTTGACAAGTTTAGCTGCATGAATGGAAGACCCACCATGAATTTGGTGGTTAAAGTGCATCACTCAAAGGTCTGTCAGTAAGGGGTTAACAGCATGCAAAAATTATGTACTCAATGACATCTCACAGTCATCTGCAATCTCCAAATTTTGAGGTCAGCAAATGATACAGTGACGATCACAGCAACCATCAATTCCAAAAGGCATAGGACAATTTAAGCCTGAACTTTACACTATGTCCTCACACAGGTTTCCAATGGCAATAAAGGAAAGGACTTTCAAAGCAGGAAAGAACAACCAACCCTGAGGTGCTGGACACCAAAGGTAATCCTTTAAGACATGAACAAGAGTCTTACAGTTTACAGTGACTGCCAGTGACTACAGTCATGGCAGCATCCACAACAGCCCTTGATGGGACCAGCAAGAGTCACTCGTCCAGAAAAAATAACACATGGAGAGTTTCTTCTACAAACTATCACCTTGTCAAACACTTTGGAAGCAAACAATAGAAAAAAACTGGTTGCACACAGGAACTAGACATGTAGCTGTGCTGCTACCTGACTGCCCTTCACTGCTCTTTCCACTCAAACTATCACCTCTTGAATATCCTAGTATCTCTTGCAACAATGTTAGCCTCTCCTCAGCACCAGATTGAGGGATAACTGTTTTGATGTTTTCCTTGTATGTCAGATTGAGGGATAACTGTTTTGATGTTTTCCTTGTATGTCTGTTCTACAGACTTCTTTGGAGCAGGTATACACAGTTTTCTAATTTTATTAAATGCAATGCCTAACTTTTAAGTTCTGCCTAGTGCATGAAAAATCCAATGAAAACTATTTCTCCCAGCTGTGCACTCCCATTCCAGTTTATAAATGTAAGGAAGTAAATAAATAAATAATGAATCCATGCCACTTGGGGAACAGTAAAAAACAGTAACAGAAAACCACAAATTCAATCCGCAGGCACGATACCACTTAGCTCGAACAGAGATTAGGAGACTGATGTCAACTGACGATAATTTTTATTTAATAATCCAACAATGAAGCATATTAACTGAATACAGTACAAGAATAATAAATCAGGTTAAGCGCTTTCATCTGACTGTTTCAGACTTCCTCAGATTCTGATACGCTTCATTGTTAGATTATTAAATAAAAATTATCGTCAGTTGACATCAGTGTCCTAATCTCTGTTCGAGCTAAGTGGTATCGTGCCTGCGGATTGAACTTGGGGAACAGTCACCTAATCCCTTTACTTACAAACTCACACTAATCAACTCAATTAAGAATGAAACATCAACAGCACCGATACTTCCAACAGTTATTAAAATACAAACTTTTGTACTTGTACTTCACCTATTTGTGAAATGAATGCTCTCAGTACTCACAAATGGTAAAACAAACTTAAAATGTACAGGAGGCCAGATTTTAAAATCCTTACTACTTATACTTCTAATGAAATAAAGACGTCATTACAGAAACTACAGACTATGTTAAATACACATACAATTTAAGAGTTAATTGTTTAGAAAAAAATATATACAGAAAAAATAACTAATTAAAAAACAACTAAGAATTAAAAAAAAAATGTGGAAATAGGAAAGTGAATAATGCCAAGAACAGTTTAGATGCAGAGGTGGTGGGGGGTTTAATTTAAGAGCATTAAATATAAAAAAACTATACTGCAAGTTTAATGGAAATAATAAAATGTAACTGCTGCTAAATTAGAATAAAATTTGGTCAGAAAAGCTTGCATTACACAAGACTAAATATGTATTTGTGGTCAATTTTAGTATATGCTGACTATGCTATGAAGATCACATCACCTGTCTGAAAAAGGTGTCAAGTTAGCAAAGTATGTTTTTACAACAGATTTCAGATGGCTTTAGTTTCTTTTAAAGGATTACCATGAAATTCTGTCAGTTTTGACTCCAGGACGTAAAATTCTAGGTATCTTCTATGCACAGACCAACGCTCTGGTTCATGCCCCACTGAAAAAGGAAGAAGCAAAAATCATCAGAAAATACCACACTATTAACAATCATTGTTATATTGACATATGAACTGAAAAAAAAAACTGCCATAACTGTTGAAGTGACACTTCATAAAGCCAAACTTGTTTGTTTTAGGACTGTATTTCAGAATGACATTACTGGAAAATTTAAACAGTATTCACAGAATAACATACAAGGAGTGTACAAGCAAAATAGTGTACAAAAATAAAATAATGAAATATGCTAAATTAAAAAAAAACTAATTTAAAGAAAGACTTTCAGCAAAATGCTTTTAACCTAGCTCTGTAGTCCACAGGGGTGGAGTCCCTACTAAAACCCAGACGGTTTCATTTAGCAGCCATGGCACTGGAACAGCCAAACATATAGGAGGGAAGAATCAGGAAATATGGCCCTCTTAGCTATCCTAGGGGTTGGAAGAGGTTTTTTGAAGTCAAGGGCACAATGGGTGGTGCAATTTCACTGGTGGAGATGAGTAATCAGGGCTGCTTGGAGGGAATGCCCCTAACAGAAGTGAGGGGACATTCTCTGCAAAAGGCCCACTGCATATCTTTCACTGGCAGCTAGCCAGGTACATGCTGGTTGGTGCCCAAGAGGGGAAAAAAACAATAAAATGTGAACCAGCTCTGACGGTCAAGATGACAGCCCCTCACAGCTGAATCTCACCCTAATGATGGGAAGCAAATGGGACAACTGGCCAAAGGCGTCTGATGGTCAACAGACAAAGGGCAAAGTACTGTAAATAAATAAATAAATATATTCACATTCTAAAAAGTGCTTCACTGTGGCTTCCTAACCAGTAACAATCATTTTGTCTCCTGCTTTTTGACAGATTTTATGTATTTATTTATACTTGTTAGCTGCTGTAAAACACCAATCACAGTAGACCAGTTGCAGGTTCAGCCCAAAAGACTACATGTACATTAAGAACAATGACACATTCATCAAGCATAAAAAATAGAAAGACATTATATATCAAATATGCAATAACAGCAAACACCACCAAATAACCGAACAAAACCTCTGAAAAAGTTGATGTTACATACAAAATATGCAGAAGTTACATTATATGGACTACAATGACTGAAATCCATGAGGGAAGTGAGAACCGTGAGGTATCCACAGGAGAAACATTGACAGTGGGGCTGCTTATAAAGAGATTAGCTTTGAGGGGAGAGAGACATAGAAAGAAATGCATTGCATGTGTTTGGGATCAGATGGCATCTGGCAGTAAAGGCTCCCAGAGTTTTGTGAAAAAAATTGAGAGGTTGTGGTCGGTGCAGTGAAATCTGGTTTTGGATATTTGCAGAATAGGACCCATATGAAGTTGACTTCTGATTTTACATGAAGGTATTTTCATGGCTAGTTTAACAGCAAATGGGGAAGGGTTTTAGAGTGCATTACTATAAAAACCTGACACCCAAGAAGAAAGGCATCTCTTTGTTTCACAAACAAATAAGTGGATTCTTACGCAATGGTGTTATTACTTCGAAGACAGGGTAACAAATCTACACATTTTATTGGATAGGGTCTGCAGTACTACTGTATTTCCACTTAAAGTGGCTGACATTAAGGGAAGTCCATATTCTACTTAAGCATACAGCATACACAAGCACAAATGCACAGGCATAGCTAGGGTGCCGCGAAGGGGCAGTCGCCCTACTGCAAAGTGTTAGGCTGAAAGATCAGTCTTTACTGCATTACTGGCACTCAAAAATGAATGCTCATATTGCATTTGTAATCAGGACTGAATCACTTTCATTCTCTGTGTGTGGAATACACTGATGAATTGTTACAGCTTAAAAATAAAGAGAGCAGTCTTTCTTTTTCTTTTAGGTTCATAGGTTCATACTAGGCTATCTGCCCAAGGGCATTTATAAGCCTAGCCAGAGTATGTTTGGCTTTCGCCACCCATTTTAAATTAATTTTGCTATGCCCTTTTTCGAGGTTAGTATACTGTGCCTCTGTCTAACAGTGACACAGAAGTGATACCCGGGGTAAACCTATGATCTCCCATCCACTCATCAAGATTCCTCTTGAAGAGAGTCAATGAGGGACTCTGCCTAACCTGGACTGGGATTTTATTCCATAGTGAAGGGAGCCTCTGGGTTATGAATCTGTCCCTCCAGCATGTCCTATTTATTTCAGTGCTGAGGTTCAAGTCTCTCGAGCGTGTAGCTCGATGGGATTTGGATTTTTTGAGGTGCAGCATGTCCCTTAATTCCGGGTTGGACATGGCCTTATTCGTCAGGCACAGGTCACCTCTGAGCAGGCGGTATGCCACTGAGTAGAGCTGGAGTTTCTTTAACCGGGCAGCATATGGCATCTGTTTGAGCCTTTGATCCTCTTGGTGAGGTACTTTTGGGGTCTTTCCAGTTGCTGCAGGTGTTTGGTAAGGTATATCCCAAAAGGGGCATTGTACTTGATTATGGGCCTGATGAGGGATGAGTAAAGAGGCACGATGACCTCCCCTAATCTAGATGTGAATCCCTTCATGATTAGGTGGGCTATATAAAATGTTTTTCTAACCACTTTGGCCACGTGGTTGTCAAATGAGAGATTGCTATCAACTTGGGTCCCCAGGTCCCTAATGACTTCTTCTGTACTTAATGGATTACCACCTATGTGGTAATTTGTGGGCACTTTGTTTTTGCCAAAGGGGATGACTATACACTTTTTGGCATTTAGCTTGAGGCCATGGCTCTGGCACCAGTTGTCTGTTTCTATGAGGCCCTTTTGGAGGATGCTTGTGTCGGCTGGAGAGTCGATTATGGCACCCAGTTTGCAGTCATCTGCAAACTTGGTCAGCCACAGTCCTTCCGTGTTGGCCTGTACCTCCAAGAAATATATACCAAACAAGAGAGGTCCCCAGGACTGAGCCTTGTGGGACGCCACTTGTAACTGGTTTGGAGTCTGACATGGCTCCAGCAATTCTAACCATGTGGGTTCTGTCCTTGAGCCAGTTTGCAACCCATCTAGTGACATAGGGGTTTATATTTAAGCTGGTGAGCTTATCTGTAATGCCCGAGTGGGGTATTGTATCGAAGGCTTTTGCGAGGTCCAGATAGGCTGTGTGGACCACCTTCCCTTCGTCAATGGCCTTGGTGACTATTTCAAAGAAGTCAACCAGGTTTAAGAGGCAGGATCTGCCCTTAACAAAGCCAAACTGGGTAGGATCCAGTGTCTGTAGGTCCCCAATATCTTTATTTATGAGGTCCATAATGATCCTTTCCATAGCTTTGCAGACCAAGCTAGTCAGGCTTATGGGGCGATAGTTTCCAGGGTCCGTTGAGGCACCACCTTTGTGGAGAGGGACCACTGTTGCTGTACGCCACTCTTTGGGTACATATCCTGTAGTAAGGCTGAGATTGAACAGAAGTTTTATGTTTGGGTTTATCTGTTCTGGGGCTTCATGTAGCACGCACCCTCCGACACCGTCTGGTCCCATTGATGCTGTGTTTTTTGCTTTGGAGAGGGCGGCTCCCACCTGAGCATCTGAGATGTTGGGGGGGCAGCACTCTGCTGGGATAGATATTTGCCCTTTTGGTGGGAGAAGTTTGCTGAACCTGTCAGCTAGGATGTTGGTAATGTCTGTGGGATCAGTGTATTTTTTGTCATTTTGGACTAATTCTGAGCATATCTGTGAATTCCCACCCAGGTTCCTAACATAACTAAAGAAAGCCTTGTGATTATCTTTAGTGTCCTGTGCAATTTTTCTCTCGAAGCTGGCCTTTGATGATTTTATGAGTGCCCTTAGTTTTTTGCTAATACTGATCAGAGATGCCTTCCCTTTTTGGGATTTTGCTCTATCATGTAGTAGCTTCCTCCTTCTGTTGTATAGTTTGTTTATGGCTGGGGTCCACCAGACAGGTCGTCTGCCTTTGGAGGATTGGGTCTTGGTTTTATTTGGGATTGCATGATCCATGCATTCCTGAAGGTGTTCATAGAATGCATTTATAAAGGATTCTGCAGTCTGGACCGTATTTTCCACAGGCCCGGGGGCTTTAAAGGATTCCACCTTGGTTTTGAGGAGTGAGACATTTGCTTTAGAGAAGTTTTTCACTGTGGTTTTCTGGGCAGGGGGTGGGGTCGGGATGTGAATATCCAGTGAGATCAGTTTATGGTCTGATCTTACCAGTGAGGGATACACTTCTGGTCTGGAGCATAGAGACCCCATGTTGGTGATGATCAGGTCCAGTATGTTTTCCCCTCTTGTGGGAGTGGTAACAAGTTGTTCCATAGCATTTGAGTTTATGAATTCTAGGAACCTTTGGGCAAGGGTGTTGGAGCAAGAGTAATGCTCCCAATCTATGTTTGGGTAGTTGAAGTCGCCCAATATAATGGTGTTCGGAGATACCTTCATATTTTCCAGTGTTCTCAGGAAGGCCGAGTGGGGTTCCTGGGTTTGGGAGGGTGGTCTGTAGCAGGCTATAAACTGGAAGGCAGTTTTACCCACTGTTAGTTGCACATGGATAGTCTCTGATGCTTCGTGCTTTGCCACCAACCTGGAGGTGTGGGTATCTTTGATGAATATCGATACTCCCCCTCCTTTTGTGGTTCGGTCCAAGTTTTGGGGCCGAAAAGCATGGTATGAGGTATAACCTGGTAGTGCTGGGGTGCTCTCGGGAGTCCTGAACCAGGTTTCTGTTACTGCACAGATATCGATGTTCTCCATGCTAAGGAGAGTTTCGAGTGCGTGCATCCTGAGGTTTAGACTTCTAGCGTTGAGTAGCATTACTCTTAGTTTCTTATCCCTTGTGATAACTATGGAGGTGGGTTTGTCTTTTGAGCCTTGCCTAAAAAAGGCACTATGGGGGTAGCAAGAGCCTTTGCCAATATCCGAAAGCCCAGGGGTGACAGGTGCAAGCCGTCCCTAGCAAAGCATCGTGGCTTGTCGTGCATATCATCCCACGCTGACAGGCATTGGATCCCCTTTGAATGACACCAATACTTAAGCCAATTGTTGAAATTGATCATCTTGTCTTCATATTGTAGCATCATTCTTGGTGAGGGTAAGATGCTACTCAAGGTCAGGGTCATACCAGCCTGGGCTACATGCTCAGAGAGCTCCTCTATGTCTCTCTTCATGTAGTCCAGGGAGGTACGTCTCAGGTCATTCACACCAGCATGGACAATGACTGAGTCATATTTGTACTTGCCTTGGAGTGACCTGAGTGCTTGTGTTATGTGGCGGATCCTAGCGCCAGACAGGCTGCTCACCGTGACCTTCTCCTTGTTCAGCGTGGTGTGTGGGGCGTCAGTGTGCCTGGCGATAGAGTCACCTATTACAAGTGTATCAGGTGTGTTGTTTAGCCTTAAGGGCTGTGACTGTTCAGCACACTGGCTTTGTGAGATATGTATTGCACGTGTTTTGTTTTGGGGTAGCGGTTGCTTGGGTGTCTGCTTTGGAGGTCTCTGCTGCTTAGGCAGATCTTTATTTAGAGCCTCGAGTATGTTTTGTGTGATTATGTGTTTGGTTTGCTGTCGTGGTAGGTCTATGTGAGACTGGAATTGTAGTGAGTGTGGTTTCCTTCTCCTCCTGACTGGTTATGCCAGTACTGATTTGAGAGAGCTTAGCCTCCAGTTTGGCTATATGGTTGCATCTCTCACATGTGTTGGAATTTGTTGGGAGGAGGAGAGGGTTGTCTGTGTACATGAGGCAGTTGTAACATTGCCTCAAGATTCCCATATTCACCAGCTGGACCAGAGAGGAGATTGACAACTGACCTTTGGACATGCTAGAATAATATTGGGAATTCCTTTATAATTGAAAACAAGGGCCAATGGGAGCGAGGGTGTAGTGCTTTTAATTTTTAGTGCTGACTTATAATTGCTTTAGTGAGCAAGTGCCAGGTAACAAGTGCAATGTGTTACAGATAACTTAAATGCAAAAACGACAAACAGTAACTTTCTTTCAAGCGAAGCAAGGAAATAAGTACAGTAAGCAATGCAGATATCACTAGGGATCCACAGAAGCTGAGAAGCCGTGTTTTAGGTGGAATTAGCGTTCCAGGGAAATAACAAGCATACAAACAAAGCTAGATTCAGCAGGCCTGGATCTAGTCTATGCTACAGCAAACAAGGTGTACCAATTTCAGTAAGATACAGTTCAAATATTCAGGCACTATAAACCTTTAACCAGAAATTCCCAGCTCAGAAGGGCAGAGTCCAGCCTCTCCTCCCACAAGAGTGCAGACCACGAACCTTCTTAATGTAAAATAACTGGCCTGAAGCCCAAGTGCTTAAACCAGAGCTAATACACTTTAAGAATAACAGATACTGAGCTCTCAGTCAGCAGTTCCCAACTTAGAAGGATGAAAGCTACCTGTCCTGCCACCACAGTGCATGCTACAAACCTTCCTAATGTAGAACAACTGGTCTGAAGCCCAAGTGCTTAATCCAAAAGACTTGGAATGATAGCTACACTTTAACCAAGTTACTACCAAGCAGTAATAAATACAACTGAATACTTTAAGTAATGCCTGGATTAGTGCTCAAGTTATACAAACAAAGCTAGATTCAGCACGCCTGGATCTAGTCTATGCTACAGCAAACAAGGTGTACCAATTTCAGTAAGAAGAAATTCAGATATGCATGCACTATAAGCCTTCAACCAGAAATTCCCAGCTCAGAAGGGCAGAGTCCAGCCTCTCCTCCCACAAGAGTGCAGACCACGAAACCCTCTTAATGTAAAATAACCAGCCTGAAAGCCCAAGTGCTTAAACCAGAATATACTTTTAGAATAACAGACACTGAGCCCTCAATCAGCAGTTCCCAACTTAGAGGGATGTAAGCTACCTGTTCTGCCACTACAGTGCAGACCACAAACCCTCTCAATGTAAAACAACTGGTCTGAAGCCCAAGTGTTTAAACTAAAAGGCTTAGAATGAGTTACACCAAGCAGTAATAAATACAATTGAGAACAATTGTCTTTTAAGTCATAACTAATTTTTTGGCTCCTCAACCAGAAAGTTGAAGAGGCACCAGCAGATTGGAGAATGGCACAGGGCACAAGAATTCCTAGCAATAGTTCTGCACAAATGGATTAAAATGTTAAAAAAGGGCTCTTGTCATTCTTAA
>NC_056725.1:1421739883-1421854883 GCF_019279795.1 Protopterus annectens
ACATGTCAAATGTGAAATAAGAGCAGTAGCGTAAAACACAGTCACACAGGACAGACAGGAAAAGTTTTTTTTTTTTTTGAATAAAAGAAAGGAAAGGAAAAATTACCAACCATGATAAAAGAAATACCCAAAGGATAAGGAAAGACCTGTACCAACGAATGTACTGTCAGAACCAAACTTGGTAGAAAAAGCAGAAAAAGAGAGGGACAGCATGCAGATAAACAATATTATGCAATTAATACAGAGAAAAAATAAGAGTTTAAGAAAGGCAATAAACAATTTAGATTAGTATTGAAAAGTTTTAAATGACTTAGCATGAGAGCTCCCTGACACGTCTTGTTTTGTACTTGACAAATGAAATCTGAGGTAATATGGAGAGGGGCACTATGGGTAAAAGCTTAGAGCTGAAGAGTTTTCTGGCTGGCACAAGCTTGTTATAACAGCCGACTCTGTTCCGAGGACAGAACCAACACCCATCAGTAAGGAATGAATGAGGATGAACAACATCAGATCTTGTGCTATGTTCAAGCAGAGAGGTTACAGTAATGAAATCATTACTAGTGCCTTAAAAAAAGAAGTTATGTACTTACCATAATGTTCCATGTGAGTTGTTCATCTCGTCTTCATTCTTACAGATGGGTTTGGAGCCGATCCTCGGCTCTGAATCGGCCTACTACAAAGCTCGAGGCGTTCAGATAGCTCGAGGCCAAGTCCCTATCCCATGATGCATCTAGAGTTACCTCAGATCTTGTTTGCTGCATATAATAATATCATATGTCATTCTATCACTCCATAAGAGAAAGCTGTAGAAGAGTTGAGCAACCAGGAAGAATCCAGCATCTCGGTCTTCGAAAAACTGTGGAGGGGGTAGGAGGGTGGGAAGTAAGAATGAAGGTGAGATGAACAACTCACACGGAACATTATGGTAAGTACATAACTTTTTTTATGTGAAGTTGTTCTATCTCGCCGTTCATTCTTACAGATGGGTATAGTCCCAAGCACCATCTATCTCGGGTGGCTCACGGGAGTATGATTTTCAGGACAGTAGACCCAAAGGAGGCCCTGTCCCTGCAGACCCCGTCAATTTTGTAATGAGTGATAAAGGTATGAGGTCTTGACCAAGTGGCTGCTGCACAAGTGTTATCTATCGGAAGTCTGGCAGAAAAGGCAGAGGATGTAGACACTGCTCTGGTGGAGTGAGCCTTAATTTTATGTTGTAAGGGCATATTAGCAGCTGAATAAGCAAATGTGATACAATCAGATAAACACTTAGAGTTGTTTTAGCCACTGGCATACCTTTCCTGGAGTCTGAAAAAGAAACGAAAAGCTGTTCAGATTTCCTAAAATCTTTTGTTCTATCCAAGTAAAATCTGAGCTGTCTATGAACATCAAGTTTGTGCAGCATATATTCTAAATTGTTGGAGTGAGTGGGGAAGAAAACTGGCAAATCAATAATTTGATTAAGATTAGCTTCAGTGAAAACTTCAGGCAAAAAGGAGGGGTTAGTTCGAAATGAGACTCTGTCAGCATGGAAAATCAAATAAGGAGGCTTAATGGACAAGGCTTGAAGCTCTGACACTCTGCGGGAAGAAGTGATACTACTAAAAAGATAGTCTTCCATGACAAAAGTTTGAGGTCACGTGAGGAAGCTGCTTCAAATGGAGGGAGAATAATGCGAAAAAGCATAAAATTTAGATTCCATGGGGTAAAGGGAGATTTCACAGGTGGTCTGAGATGAAAGGTCCCTTTGAGAAAGGCTTTGGATAGTTTGTGTGACAATGTTTAAGCCTTCAAATCCAAGGTGAAAATTAGAAAAGGCAGCAAGTTGAACACGGACTGTAGCTGCTGCAGCTCCTTTGTTGAAGATCATGGTCAAGAACTCTAGTATAGAGGCCATAGGGGCTAGGTAGGGATCAATGTTGTTTTGAGAGGCCCATACAGAATTTTTTTTCCATTTGCTAAGTTATAGCTTCCGTGTAGAGGATTTATGAGAGGATATGAGAATTTGCTTCGTCTCATTAGAAAGGTTATGGAACCTGGCTATGATGGGAATTGGGGCAGCCAAGCTGTCAGTTTCAGGGACTGAAGAGAGGGATGAAGTTCCCCCAATGAGTGCGTCAAAAGATCTGGAACTGGGTCCAGAATTCAAGGGTCCTCCAAAAGATGAAGTCGAAGGAAGGGGAACCAAATCTGATGAGGCCAATGAGGGGCTATTAGAATGATGGTCCTTCCCATGGCTTTTGCTTTCTGTAATACCTTGGGTATCAACGGGATTGGTGGGAATTCATAGAGATGACCCGGAGGCCAATCGTGTACGAGTGCGTTCCTTGGGGTTTCTCCCGGAGGGGGAATCAGGGCAAAGTAGCTTCTGCATTTCGTGTTCTTGTGACTGGCGAAAAGGTCGCAGCAAGGCTGGTCCCACCTGCGGAATATCCTGTCCATTATTTCTTTCTTGAGGGACCACTCGTGAGGCAACAAAATTGCTCTGCTCAGCTTGTCTGCTATCATGGTGGATTTCCCCAGGATGTGCATGGCTAACAGAAAGCGTTGGGTGGATATAGCCCACCGCCATATTCGTACGGCCTCGTGACAAAGGGGGTAGAACCTGGTTCCTCCTTGTTTGTTCAAGTACCAGACCACTGACATGTTGTCTGTCTGAATTGCAATTGTACCTAGAGGAAAAGTCTTGGAAGTACTGCAACACTAAAAGTACTGCTCTCATCTCTAGGACATTGATATGTAGATGTGTCTCTTGATCGGTCCACGTGCCTTGGGCTGTTCATCCTTGAAAATGCCACCCTACACCCTATCAGGGAAGCGTCCATGGTCACTGTGGCTGCTGGTGGGGGTAGGACAAAAGGACAACCCATCATGACATGAAGAGAGTTCAACCACCACAGAAGATCCTTTTTGCATGAGTTTGTGATAATTATAAGGTGAGCCATTGGGAGCGCTTGGTAAGACCATTGGGTGAACAACAGCCATTGCAGAATTCGCATGTGACCCAGAGGTATGGCCAATATTGCAGCTGCCATCATGCCTAACAATTTTAGTACTTCTGATGCTGGAGCCTTGTTTTTGGATATCAGATTGCAGACCTGCTGATGGAGTAGTAAGATTCTTCCTACTGGAAGTCTCAGCATGGTAGTGGTGGCGTCCAATTCTGCTCCGATAAAAACGGTATGTTGCAATGTTTTATTGTAAAGCCCAGCTGACTGCAGAGTGAAAGAGTGGTGTCCCTGGCTTGAATGAGTTGATGCCTGGTGGTGGTGGTGAGAAGCCAATCGTCTAGGTACGGAAACACCTGGAATCCTAAACATCTCAGGTGAGCCGTGACCACTGCCATGCATTTGGTGAACACTCTGGGGGCTGTAGTGACACCAAAGGGCAGGGCTCGAAACTAGTAATGATTGGCTTTCAGCCGGAAGTGCAGATGATCCCTGGATGGTCTGGCCATTTTTATGTGTTAGTACGGATCCTGGAGATCTATCGAGCAAATCCAATTGTCTTTCCCTAAAAAGGGGAGTATCGACTGAAGCATGACCATCAGAAGCTTCTCTTTCTTGACAGATGTTTAGTCTGCTGAGGTCCAATATAGGTCTCCAGTCCCCTGTCATTTTTGGAACTAAAAAGAATCTTGAGTAAGTTCCAGATCCTATCTGCTGGGACTGGTAGGATGACTCTTTTTTTTAGCAACGATCGGACTTCTATTGTTGCCTGTTCCCTGTAACTGGGTGGAACGTCCGGGATTTTTCTTGTCAGTGGAGGGGGTGTGGTGAAAGGAATTAAATATCCTCTGGAAATGATACTTTGTACCCAGTAGTCATTTGTTACTTTGAGCCAGGCGTCTGGAGATAAGCGACCCCCAACTGCCTCCAGAGTAGGACAGTCGGGCCTCCTTTCAGGAGGAATGAAATATCCTCTGGAATGATACTGTGTACCCAGTTGTCATTGTTATTTTGAGCCAGGCGTCTGGATACAAAGATAAGTGACCCCGATGCCTCCAGAGTAGGACAGTCAGGCCTCTTTTCAGGAGCGATGGTAGGGCTTCCCAAAGAAGTGATCTCTGTCACCCTGGTTTTGCGGACCCCCTCCTCTGCCCCTGGAGGGGGGTTCACCACGTGTGTCCTGAAAGGCTCCTTGGGCTTTTAAGAACCACATCTTCCCTCCCCTTTGACCCTTGGAGTAGGGTCTAAGCAGGGGTGGAAAAACAGACTCTTATGGCAGACAGAATCTTTCCTTCCTGATCACACTTGGTCAAAGTTTCCTTAACTTTGGGCCTGAAAAGGGACGAGCCATCAAAAGGGGTATTTACAAAAGATGACTTGAAGGGATCTGCAAAGGAACACAAGTGCACCCAGAAGTGTCTCTGAAGAGCAATTCCTGTACCCACTGCCCTTCTCATTCTATCAGCTGCATACGAAATGAGGCACATGGACAAGTTAACTATGGAGTTGAGGGTAGCAAGCTGGGAGGCAACTTTATCTGAAGTTCCTGCAGCTACTGTATACTGAAGAGCATCTCCCAGCTCTTTAAGGAGATCTCTTTGCAGTCAAGTAAAATGGGTTAGACAGCTGAGCGAACAGAGTGCAAAGGTAGCTGAACTGTAAGTGCACTTCCCATTATCTATCCATGATCCTAGAATCTCTCTTAGGAGGATGGATAGAAGAGGAAGTTTCTGAAATTTCCTTTTTGGTGGCTGCTACCACCACCATGGCATCAACTGGCACACCCTTGGTCAGAAAAGATTTGTCCTGGGGAGCAGAGATAAATTTATTAGGCCTCTTGGGGACAGGCTCCATGGTGTCCAGAGACTCCCACGCCCTTCATGAGACCAGCTGCATAAGCTCATCAAAGGGCGCAGACACCCAAGAGGTGGAGGGCTGAGAACCGAAAGCCTTCAGGAGAACCGACTCGTCTTCAGTAGGGTTGGTGGACTGCCAGTCACCCCTCTGCCTAAGGATATCTAATATCTCAGCAAATGAGATATCCTCAGAGGGGGACCGTTGGGACCCTTCTGATTCATCCAAGTCAGTATCAGATGTCAGGGACTCCTGTGGGGAGTCTAGATGCTTCCTCTTACAGACTCTCTTCCTGAGAACCTCATCAGTGGGGGCTTCTGGTGAGGTCTCGGAAGAGCAGGGGCCACCCAATGAGGCTTCCTGAGGCTCTGGGTCTTTACGCTTGGCAAGGAACTGTGAAGCAGAAGAAGACACAGGCGCTTTAGGGGAGGAGGTAGCCGGACCTGAAGTCGAAGATGTCTTAGGCAACAGAACTCTCCTCATGACTTTGAAGGCACCTGTGCTCCGATGTGAAGGGACCGACGGATCCGAGGAAACCATCGATACCCTTGGCACCGGGACAGTGGGCTCTGAGTCAGAGATAGGAGCTGAGCTCATCTGAGCCGAAGCCCCGAGAAGCAGAGTCAGAACCGACAAGTCAGTCCGACCATCCTCCCCGGACCCGACCAGAGAGTGTCGGCTCCTAGATTCCTCGATCGGCGCAGACGTCAGAGTAAATGGAGCCAAAGACTCTGGAGCAGGCGTCGGCTCCGAAGGCTCCACGATCAACAAGTCCGACTCCTCCGACTCCGAAGGATCGGTATGGCTCAGAGGAGGAAGAGTAGTAGCTGGTAAGAGGGTCTTCGCTTCCAAAGCAGCTTGGGACAGAGCCGATAAGAATTTAGCAAAGGCCGGTGGCTGTAAAAGGTTATGCACCACACGATCCACATCCAAACTGGAAAGGCTAATCAAAGACCGAGATGAGTGGATAGAAGGTGGTACAGACTGTAAGAGTGGAGACTTAGGCACTTTGGATACCGGCTCCAAAACTGGGGACCAGCTCCAAAAAGATAAGACAGTCGTTTCCGAGGTCTGTGGAACCAGGGTCGAAGACTTTTTAGATTTCTTGCTGTCAGAAGTCTTGGAAGACTTTGAGGACTTACTGGAGCCGTCTTGGTCACTCAAAGCTTCTTGGAATGAAGGTTTAAGCAAACCTCTGTCGATCAATTTTCTCTTTCTCTCCTGGAGAACCCTAGATGGGAAAGAATGACATATGGAGCAGCTTTCCTGGAGATGCAATGATCCCAAACGAAAAACACAGTTTACATGACTGTGACAGACATTTTCTGCCCACATTTAGGGCATTTTTTAAACCCTGATTTAGGGTGTTTGTCTTGGTCAGCCATACTAAAACACACAGTATCAAAAAAGGGTGCTGTAAAACTAGACACACCCAAACAATAATAAACAAACAAGCCCTTTAAAAACTATAGGCTAAATAGTAGTCACACACACACACAAAAAATATTTATCTAAACAGTAGACAGCTAAATATATCAAAGTTGTGACAGAAAATCACTATCTAAAGGCACACAACAATAATATACACTACTATTACACACACTAAAAACTAAGCTTTAACACTAATTATTTTAAAGCTGTGACTATCCAAGCACACATTATAACCTAAACTACTAATAAAGATATAACTAGGCCTAAGAAAAATGAGGCCAAAAAAGCTAAATAGTAATTTAAGAAAGAGGCACACCAAGGGAAGGGAAATTACACAAAAAACTGTAAGAGCTTATCTAAGAATCTAAAACTATTATTTAGAAAGAATTATCAATGTTATGAAAAATATTTGAAGAAATAAGGTTTTTACTGGCCCGAGCTAGTGAGAACCTCCGATCTATTGCAGCGGCAAACTAGAGCTGAGGTAACTCTACGCGCATCATGGGATAGGGACTTGGCCTCGAGCTATCTGAGGACCTCGAGTTTTGTAGTAGGCCGACTCGGAGCCGAGGACTGGCTCCGAATCCATCAGTAAGAATGAATGGCGAGATACAACTTCACATAGATTACTTTTGGATGATGGTTGTGTTAGTAGGACCTGTCCCACTGAGAAAAATAAAAGCACCATGGTAGCCAATTTTATTTCTGGGGAATGTAAGAAGGTTTATTTTTACTGTGTTTAATCTTCTTACAGATGAGATAGTATTATTGGGCTTTTCTTCTTAAAGGGAGAGGTTTTGTTAAGAAATTTGTGTACTGGTCCCTTGGTGTCTTTAAAGACAGGGTGAAGTATAAAAGCATTGTTGTCCATAGTAAATTTTCTTTACCTGAACGTGGGTGTTAACAGAAGTGTAAATAATTTTGGTACTTGGGCTTGTGGGGGTTGCTCCATATGCCAGTACACAGTGAGATGTTTTAAAAGTATTAATGACATTAGATATAATCCTATAGCTGAATATTTATGTAATACTGAAGGGGTAATTTATATGCTTAAATGTCCCTGCAATCTTTTTTATATTGGCGAAAATAAAAGAACATTTAGGATAAGACTACAGGAACATTTGAGAGATATTAGGAACAACAAACATGAAAAGTCCTTAGCAGTTCATTTTACTGCAGCCCATGGGGGGGCTTGCTAATTGTCTAAAAGGATGCATTTTGGAACAGGTTACAGCATTTAATAGTTGTATTTTAAAAAACAAATTGTTATTTAAAGAAACTATTTTTATTTTAAAATATGGTACACTACCACCTGCCGGCTTGAATATGGAATGCAGTTGCAAGTCAATGCGAATTGTTCTTGCAGGATAATTTTATTATTGGTGTTAATTGTGGAGGGTACTTAATGGTGTATTTTATTGATTTTCATTGACTCCTGAAACGCCTGTGTGCCGAGGCACTAGAACATTTTTGTATATCATGTTGGTATTAAAGAGTTTGGTTTTTGGATTCCTGGCCTTGTGGTGGATTATTTTTTTTTATTTTTATTGCTGGTTGTCTTGGGATACTTCACAAATGTGATTAATAAATAAATGTGGATTACAACGTATCAGTTTCTGAGTTGCTTGTTTTCTTCCTGTTGATCTCCATCTCCCACCTCCAGTCTCTGGTTCATTTCCAATGTACTCTTAGTTCATCTAGTCAACTCCTATGCTTTTTCTCTGCCCCCCAGGCATTTCTTTTGGAATACTGGAAAAGGTTTCCATAGCAAATTCTCTCTATGAATAAGAAGCACAGTCCCCCCTTCTGTTTTATAGCTCACTTTTTGTTGGACAAACTCTTGTATTTTCTCCTTAACATGTTCTTCATAAAAAATTACTTTGATTCTCCAGGAAAAAAATATTCTGAAGATAGCTGGATAACAGCTTGAATCTCACACCTGTCTCTCAACAATCAATGATTATTTGAATATATATACTCATCTTCTGACTGCTGTACAGAGAATAATAATTTTCCACAAACACTCCACTATCTCCAACTTTTAGTACTTGGTCCTTCTGCCACAGTTTTGTCAGAATCAACTCTTTCTGCTGGTATCTTTACTATCAGAGGTCATGGCTGCTTTTTCATGGCCAGGTTTGGGACATGTACTCAATGTGCACTTTCAATTAACATCTCCTGCTATGGAATACCAGTCCAGTTGCTTATTTGTGTTTTCATAAAATTAATACAGTCTGTTCCTTCCAACTTCTCTTGTACACCAGAAAATCTCAGGTTTCCCCAATGTTTTCTGTCCTCTAATTCTACAATTTTTTGAAATGGCTCTTCGTGAGCAGTCTCATACTCACCCAGCCTTTTCTTCATTCCAACCTCTGTTTTTTGCAGTTTATCAGCTCATCTGAATATCTGTTTAAAGCTTCTTCCATTTTTCTAGTCTTTCATTATGAGTTGTGTGTCAGTTTTCTAATCAGCTCTGAGCACATTTGACTTATTTTTTCCTCTAGATTACTGGCAGTAATATCTTGCACCAAAGTTGGAGCTTGAACTGCTTTTTCCTGAACAGCTGCAGGATTCTTCCCAGCCAGTGTTTTCTCCCCATCTTTTGTGGTTTCTTTTCTTTCAGGTTCTCTAAATTTTTTTCTGTGCTAGCATCCAACCAATGCACTTACTAGCCAGTAACTGAAATTTACCCATAAAACACACACACTGTCTCTCTTTTCTGAGATTCTGTTTTCACACTGGGAGAGCTAAAATTAAACTGTTACTCAGTATGCAGCCATCTTGGAAGTCCTTATTCCCTTTTGTTTTATAACAAAGAGTTGAAGAACTTTATCTGAGAGGGGAAGTGTGGAGTGGGATACGTTGATCCTTCCAATAGAACTAAGTGGTTTATGATTACCTGATTTGAAGGGATATTTTAGAGCTGCACAGTTAATGCTCACACATGTAACACAAGCAGAAAGCTATAATTCAAAGTGGAGAATAGATTATGATGAAACAAGACAGAAATGCAATGAGAAAGGAGAGAGTGGAATTTTGGATGCAGATCCTTAAAGAGAATAACAGCTATACAGAATATTATATTCATAAAGTAAAGGCAACAAGAGAATGGAGAAAGGAGGTTTTGTCAATAGGGATGAATGCAAGTAGGAGTACAGAGAATAAGTATGAGAGACCTGGAATTTACTGAAGAAAGCTGGCACAGCAACTAAGGTACTGGGAGCAAATAACTGGATAAGGAAAGGTAACAGAATGGGATGAGGCCAAGAAGACATCTGGACTGCAGGATAGAGACTGCCTTACCTATCAGGGATTGCAGTATAGGCAAGGAGAAACGGATTGGAGATCTTAAATGAAAGACCTGATCTGGGAATTTTTAGCTGACTCTAGAATACAAGCTACTGCTAAAAAATAGATAATTAGTAGGGTGTATAAAATATTGCATGATAACTACAAGAATCAATCAAAGGAGGTTGGAAAAGATTGGGAAGAGAGCCTGGATAAGCAATTTACAAGGAACAATGGGAAGACAATTATGTAGGACTCCCAAGTGTGCAACAAAGTCTAGAAGGTTTAGGATTTTTGCTTGAAAGTTCTTATATAGATACTTTTACACTGCAAGCAGACTCTAAAGAGTCTTTCCTCAGGTAGATGGCAAATGTTGGACATGCGATGGATAAGAAAGGTTACAGAGAACATACATTTTGAGTGTGTAATGAGTTGGCAGTTTTTAAAAATTCCCTACACAGTACTCTGTCAGAAATACTGGGTGAGCAAATGGGTGTAACTAAGGAAATGACTCTTCTAAGCTGGGGCACAGTATCTGAACTGCCTAACATAGTATCTGAACTACCTAGACACAGTAAGGCCTTAAGTTTAATTCTGGTGAATTGCCAAAAAATCAATTACTATAAAATGGAAAGCCAAGTCTAAAACAATTGCATTTGAAGGACTGAATATTGTTACAGAGACAAATGTATTTATTTTTTTATTTATTTAACATTTGTTTACCGTGAAAGTACGACTTGGAACAAAGCCAATTTTCAGCAGAGGCCTGGGGAGAAATGCTCCAGACGCATGTCTTTGTAACATGGGAGGAAAGTTGAGCACCCAGTAGAAACCCATACGACCACAGGGAGGACATGCAGACTCCACACAGAAGGCACCTCAGACGAGAATTGAACCGGAGACCCTCTTGCTGTGAGGCGACAACGTAACTGCTGCACGACTGTGCCATCCATATGAATGGTGAAATGAACTGGAAGTGGAATCTTTAGAAAAATGGAAGGAGCAAATTGCATAGTAGTAAATGGAAATTGTGTGAACAATTCATGCAGAACAGTGTTCTGTAGGAGAAATGTGGTTTAAGGGAAGGCAGGAACTGAGCAATTTATGCAATGCTGGATGAAGGACAGTTATGAATAGAAAATATGTAGAATGTATGTAAATGGAACATGTTAATATAGTTTGTTTTCTTTTAATATAATGTATATTTGCTTATGTCTTTAGTGATAATTTAATGAATGTGTTAAAACAGACATAACTGTCAAAAACAACACAATTATGCTCAAAGACAAAACATGTAGTAAAGAAAACCACATACTAAACTTTTGCAAAAGGCATCTAATAAGATCTAAACCAGCAACACCACATGTGGCTATTAACAAGACTGCATGGATCGGTGAAAGTTAATAAAGGATGGAGATAAAAACTTGAAGCTTTGTGTTATTACTGCAAAAATAAGGCATTCAAACACGACAACAGCACATAGTTAAACTGCTTTGATGCGGACGCTGCAGTTAAAGCTTTGACTCTATAACAAATGTGTAGTTGTCATTTTAATTAACTTACCTCATCACTATGGCAAAACATGGGAGTAAAAACATTCTCTAACAGAGAAAGAACATGTTCATAAGCTTCAAAAAGGCAACGCATTGTCTGCAGTTTGACAACGTCTTTATATGGACCAGTGGCAACTATAACAGAAAACGAAAATGTGCAAAATCAGTCATAAGAAATTATGCTAAAATATGTATTTTTTGAATATTATAAGTGCATCATACTTGAATCCAGCTCACTTGAAATCACAAATATTCGCTTCTACCAAAAATGACTTACGGCACCACACTACCCAAGTGTGATTTAAATGTAGCAAAAGATTTAAACAAAAAAGATGAAATTGCATAATTACAGGAAACAACAAATACTATTAGTAAACTATACCTTCACACCAATATACATGCAGAAATACATGCAGTAACTAAATGCCTATCTGCAACACTGAAGCAGACGATCTTACACATCCCATGTAGCCCTGCTGTAAACTATAGTCTAGAACATCTGCATAAGAGTATAATAAAACATCCACTGCAAATAATGTTATTAACCCACATTCACTTAGGTTTTAGACCTAACAACATAATTCAGTACCTGTAAAATACCTCCTGCATGTTTTGGACAAATAATGCTATCCTTTAAAGCTGAATGGAAATAACAATTTTGCAAACTCATTCATAAAAATAGCTTTATCTATCACTCTGTTGTCTAGCTTCTCTGATCACTGTGTTGACCGAAAATACGGTATCTCTGATTTTGAATCTCATGATTGTCAAGCAGATTCAGATTGCTAAATGGTACAAATGCAACAGTTTCCAGAACATATATGGTGTGACATGCACTGACAATGATAAAACTGTAGCCTATAATGATAAGAGGAGGATCTGCAGAGGATGACAGGAATTCTTCAAGTAGATTCAAAGATGGGTGGAGGTGAACAAGATTAGCTAGACCTAATAAGATGTTAAATCTGACATTTGGTAGAGTAAAATATATTTGATTATTTTCTGAAATGATAAAAACATTAGTGAGGTTGAGCAGTGCTATCATCTACAGATAATTGTTGGCATTCAAATAAAATTTCTAAACTCAGTAATCTTATATTGTCAAAGGCTACATGAAAACAGAACACAGATCATGTTTGTGGCAAGTAGAATCGAAATTATGATATGTACAACAAAGAAAAGTCTACTCCAGGAATATGGCAACTTGTCTAGAATACCAGCACTAAACCATGTCCAACATATCAGATAGGGTACAGAGACCTTTACAAATACAATAGCAGGCCTTTCTGAATATTCCTCTGTACCCAGATTAAGGCACCCAGGTCTTTTTCTCACTATGTTATGCAAGATCAAGAGGAGATCTGATTTTTAAGAGAACATTTTTTTTTATCCATTATATCTATCCTTCCAGAACAAAATGTACAAATACACATAATCCAGTGCCCAATTCACTTAACAGCAACAGCATTTAATAAACTGATATGCCACATTTCAACTTAAACATGCTTCACTATAACATCACAAAAAAAGATAAAAACTAAAATTTCAGTAACTCTAAGAGGTACTTTAACCATGAAACACACATTACTTTTAGAAATGTAATCAATAAATTAAGAATATAATGTCACAGAAAACATTACATGATAGTAGACAATGTCCATAAGCCAAGCCTATTACATGCATTCATTAATTATCTGATAAAAGAAAATTATGCACTTACCATGGTGATAGATTCTAATGATCCATTTCTACCTACTACAACCCACAAAATTAGCAGCTAAAGGATCTAGTGAGCTCAACACCTCAAACGTTCAAAGACTCTACCTCTTCACCTACTCCTGTAGAGTTCCATCTTCCACTCCTCTCCAGATATCTGAAATTCCCTCAAACTACCATACTACACAAACATAATAAACTAGCATATCAAAGATGTCACTAAACTAAGCACCTCTGATCCTCACTGCCAAAAGATGGACGGTGGTATTGTTGAAGTGGGCGGACATGGATCTTGTGGCTCTATCATGGTAAGCACACAACTTTCACATCTTACATTATTCAGTGCCTTCTGCTTCAATTCACAGGACACAGTCCCATGTTAAACATTTTGGGTGGCATCAAGCCAGAATACTTATGATAGTGGCACTTTTGACAGTAGCCTTAAAGGACAAACTGGACCTTGAGATCACATCTGGCTTACAGAGTCTTAAAGCAGTGTGCACAGAGACGCCTGTGTTGTAGCAGCATATATATCACATAGTGATGCATTTTCAAAGAATGTCTGTGAGGTAGGTAGTGCCTTTACAGATTATCTCACTGGTTTAATCTGCAACATTTTCCTACATTTATGATAAATGAATGTAACTCATTTTGAGAGCCATCTTGTCAATATGACTTTCAAAATTTTTATCTACTTTTGTGTAAGAAATGAAAAACTGATCTTTTCTGAATTGTTTAATTCTGCTAAACAGAAACAGAATGGTTGATGTGTGTTCAAGAAGTGTAACAAATATTCTTCTTTACTGATGTATTGAGGAAAGAATAACAGCAAAATTACAGACTGGTTTTACGTATGTTTTTGCACCTACCTTGTATATAAATTGAAGGTTAATCTGCAAGGACACTCTGTCTTTATGAAAAATATGGCATGGCAGTGGGACTGTAGAGATTACCGCCTGTAGTAATGAAGCACATTCAGCTAATATATGCAGTTGTGAATAATTTTCCACATAAAAAAATAATCTATTTAGGAAGCCCACTCAAAAGGTGAGAAGGTCATTTTTTCCAGCATACAAATCACATTTTTTACCACAGGCCTAAAGAGAAAACACTGGAGGAATGTTTTACACAAGTTTTCATGAAAGCTGAGGAGGAAGGATTTAATCACAGATAAGGGTTGTATCCAAGTGTGAAATATAGTTTGAAAGAAGAGTAGCTTAGTACAGAAACAAAAACTTGAGATAAACAGTCCACCAGTAAATGGAACTGTAAAAGGTTCTAACTCTGGAAGATTCCCAAAAGGAAAACCTCAACCATTTACTTTTGTAAGAAACTGCAGGTCTCTGGGTAGAAATTACGATTTGAACCAACCAAGGAAGGTAAGCAGGAACCCTGGTCATTACTGGAACTGGAGTAACAATACAGTTAAAAACATTGACAGAAAGCCCAGCAAAGGCTTGCCAGACAAGCAAGAAAGAAGAGTCCTGAGTAGTTACAAGCAGAAAGGGCTCATCAGGGCAAAACACTGCAATAAAGATGACTCAACTTACTTTTTTATGTCCAGCTTTAGAAATGAACTTCAAGATAAGGGGAAATATGAGAAAAGCATTCAGGAGTCATGGATGTAATTTTTGAACTACAGCACCTTCAGAAGTCTGTCCTTGTCGAGGGATCAGACAAAAAAAGCTGCTGCACTTGGTACTGGCTGGGGAAAGAAAGATCATAGCAAGGCTTTCTCCAAAAATGAAATAAACATTTTGCCAAAGGCAATGACACCATTTGTGCGACATCAAGATGCACTAACTAAGCCTGTCCACCAAGGGGCTGGGATAACAGAGAACACGGTTGGCTATCAGAAAACACATTCTCATGCCCTCCTGGCACAAGCAGTAGGCACCAAACCCACACTGTATATGTGGATGCATGTTGCACTTCTGGGAAGAGTATTGAAAGACATGTAATATCTGGAGAGTTCCTCTTATTTCTGAGATGCTTCTATGCAGTTTGGCCTCTTGTTTGTGATCATACCCTTTGGACTGTCTGCCCAAAGCAACACTCCCGCAACCAATGGCAGCTATGTTCATGGTAACTGTCATTAGGGGGTTGGGGGAAAGGTTGCCCAGAGAATTAGTGCTGAAGGCACAACGCTAGATGTTTCTTGCAGACAAGATACATTGTTACAGCTAAAGACATAGTGCCCCTACACTGGGACCACTGATATCTGAGGCTTCATTGCAGGACCCATATATACAGCCTGGCAAATGGAATGACAAAGATTTTGCCCACCATTAGAAAAAGAACTTTGAGACACATGGAGGCTGTGACTTCTGGGGATACTATTTGTGTCTGTATACGGTACTGAGAAACTGAGCTTCAGTCGTCTGAAGTGAGGCTCTGCATGACTGAGTGCCCAGGCAGTACCCTATGAAAATCAGTGCTTGCATTAGCTCCATAAGGGACTATGTGGTGTTCAATGGAATCACCAAGTCAGACTTCTTTCACTGCCTATTGACTGAGGGGCTAGTAGGAGCCATCATTCAAATAAGGCAATATCTTGGTTCATAACAGTCTCTGGTGAGTTGCCACTGTGGCCATGCATTTGGAGAACACTCAAGGGGCTATTATGAAGCCAAATGACAGGCCCAAAACTGAAAGTGTTTGGCTTCCAGCTGGAAGCACAAAAGTCTCCTTAACTCCTTGGTAATGTTTATGACCAGACAGTACAACCAATCTCCTTCGAAAAAGACAAGGAAGGCTGGGTTAAACAGGCAATGATCCTTCTTACATATTATGCCACAGATTTCCCTAAACTTGGGGGTCATCAGAAGGAGAAACCTGGGACTGGTCTCAGTCAGTTGGATCCAGGATGAAAGACTTAACAATGTGCTTTCTTCTGCACATTTACTTCTTTGGTATACTCAGTGGGAAGGAATCCAAGGACAAAGAAGGACCATAACACGTGGACATATGCTGTCTATCCACTATCTGGCCCTACACTCTTGTCACTTCTGTAAGAAGTAGGAGGAGATACAGAAGTATGGTTGTTCATGGCTGATGATATCATCAAAAGCAGACTCCTGACATCTTAATGTTATAAGTTACACTGTTACTTTGTCTACCTCCAAATTAAACACAGTAGTAGTCTCTGCTGAATCCATGAATCTGGAAGTCAATGGAGACAAGAAAAAGGACACCAATGCTTAGGACATCAAAGTGGATTGAGAGACATTCTTTGACGTAAATGTGGCTGCAGGTGGCTTCTGACCTGAAAGGCCAAATGCCAAAAATGATGGCACCATCAACGGCAGAGAATGCCAGTAACAAGATCAGGATTAAAATCTTCACATCAAAACTTTGGCTCCTAAAAAACCATCAGCACTAAACAAATAATGGCACCCTTGGAACCAAGGATCAGGGTGATATCTGTACCGATACAGGGACCAGTGGCACAAACATTGAACTTAATTCTACTGGTGCTGACAACTAGCCCATTGAGAAGGCCAGTGAGTTGGGAGGGAGTCCTGAAGTCTCTCAACGTGTTCTAGAAACAGCAAGGGAAAGGGGATGGCACATCTATCTTCAGCTAACCCCTTAATAAAGCCCCAAGCAAGGAGGACATATACACTCTGTAGAGCAGGTATCCAGACTAAGAAATGAACAAGAGAAACTCTTACTGTGGGATGGCAGCACTACCTGCTGTACTTCTGTACTACCTGAGCCTGTTAGTTTCTCAAAAACAGCAACACTGACTATTAGGATTTAATTGTGGCATGTTACAAAGACTGCTTATCAATTGATCTGTCTGCTCTAATAAGAGCCAGGAAACTGAAAATATGGTACCCAAACAGAAATGTCAAAAAAGAAAAAAAAAATATTTTACTTCCATTTGTTGATCGGGGTACAACACTAACTGCAATGAACCATTTTCAGACTAGCCCAGGAGAATTGATCAAAAAGCATGGAATACAATATGAACAAAATAGTCAAGTACAGACAATAATGCAACGGTTACACATACACAGAATTTTACACACAAATTGCAAACACTGATATATGATACATAACAGAAAATGTATACAAAGCTAAACTAGTTTGATATTATTCATAGGCAGCATGAGTGTCCTTCTCAATGGGCTAGTTGTCAGCACCAGTAGAATTAAGTACACTGCAATTTATCCTATTAAGTAAAGGAAGTATGGCCCCTTGCAAATACAGAATACAACTGTGGGCAGTCCCAGGACAACCCCAACTAATTAAGAAATATTTACCATATGTTATCAGGGAAAACCTGCCTTACAGGAAAGAGAGAGCCCAGGTATCACAACATATAGAGCCCTGGGAGGGAGGATCACTCCAAAATCCTTTAACCATGATATATATATTTTATGCAAACAAGTTCAGTAAACAAACCATTTATCATATAAGCTTGTCTATGATGGAACACAACTCTAACAATATAGGAAACTTGGAATATCTCCTGGCAACTGGGTATGTTCACTGGACACTAGGGCTTTAACAGCCCTACATCCCAAAAACATATACAACCTGGACTTTGTCCATGTGAAAATGAACAATCTTAGACTCTCCATCCTGGATAGAGATGCAGACTGATGTGCTAAAGCTCAAAATGTATATGTATGAGACAGGGAAGATAGTCTTGAGCAGCACTGTGCCATCACACACAATAACACTACAGTTCAGACAAACATGATGACTTCAAGATTTGGCTCAGTAATTGGTGTTATTCTAGAATGCTACAATGTGTGCCAACATGGTGATGATGGTTAAAAGTCCTGTCTGCTTTGACAGAGATGACCTACACCTTTTTTGGTTTAACTTCTCCAAGTCTTTTGGGTTTCTAACAACACAACAGGAATGAAATGTCATTCCTAAGTCTGGGTATAATTAAATTTCTTGAAATTAGTTTTGTTTCAATCTTTAAAGTTAGCCAAAAGTAAGTGCTCTTCATAGCACTCACTGTGTTCCCAGAACTGACTCCTTCAGTAATTCATATAGAATTACATGTACTGGTAGCATATCTAGGTACAAGTGTAGATTCTTGTTTAAAGACCCATTGCTCCTACTACTATTGGAACTGTCTGGGTATTTTTCTTCCACAATGCTCTCATTTCTGCCTGGAAAACCTGATATTTTATGACTTTCTGTCTCTCCGTGTAAGACAATGTAATCACCAGGTGTATCAATTTTGAATGCTCAGTGTCCCTTTTGTCATTTTTTCATGGACTACAATGTCTGCTTTTCTCGCATCTATTTCTTTTAACTGTTGGTAATGAGTGATCCAATGTGATATACGTTCAGCATTCTCTATAATGCTTTGTGGTTCATGTTTCCGATGCTTCTTAGCTACTTCTACATTGTAATGTTTGCACAATTTCCAATGCAACAATCTTGCCATATTATTGTGCCTTTCAGTGTATAGGCCCTCTGCCATCAGTGTGTCACACCCAGCAAGAAGATGTGTGACTGTTTCCAATTCTTTTTTTACAGAAACTATATTTGTCTGTTTCTCCAACATGTTCAATGGACTTTGCAAACCAATGTGTTTCCACTATCCTGGGCTGTAATTATTAACCTTTCATCTTCTGGTTTCAACTCACCTCTCCTTAACTATTCCTGTGTCAAATTCTAATAAACATAAGGTTGTCTCAGGAGATCTCCATACTTGCCACTATATTTATGGCTTTTCCACATTTCTTTCCTTCTCATCCGATCCTTCTCCTTATATTTTTTTGACACATTCAGTTCCTGTCTCATTTTTGTCTACTTCAGATTTGATGTCCATTCGTAAGGAGACAGGTTATCTTAGACTTCCTCTCCTCATGTTTTAAAACATTCACTATGTTTGGAACTGATGAGGTTAGCAGATATGTATGCAGTCCCACAGCTGCAGATCTATACACGTAATCAATTTCGAGGAGGATCATACTTCCTTTACAGAGAGGAATAAATTATCTTGGTATACACTGATTTTTATATATCATTTGGTAAACAGTAAACCATTTTTCTTGTTTTTCTGTCTAAATGCTCCAATACTATTTGGAGCCAGTCAATCATACCAAAACTAAGTTAGAACAGGAAAAGCAAATTGGTATATAGCTTGGACTTTATTCCTAGATGTCCAGGCTTTTTTCAATACTAGTTTGTCTTCTGAAGTATTCTTTACTGAGTTTTAGTCACATCTGCTCACATTTTAGTGATGATCCTTCATCCATTCTCAAATAGTTGCACACACCCTCCTGTTCAAGTTCCTTTATATTACATTCTTCTCCCAGATTGATATTTTCTTAGTACTGCAACTTTCCTGTTTAAATGCTGCTTCTGCACATTTATTGAGACCAAACAACAATCTTAGATAATTTGAGAAAGTTTTACACATCTGCAGTTGTGTTTTCAATCCCTTATCTGATTAAATATACAGTTTTAAGTAATCCACACAAAACAGATGAGAATTCTAAGTATGGTTGTTTTCTGGGAGCCAAATTGTAACCATGACCTAATCTGTTAAGTAAACAGCTTAATGGTTAAGGGCAAGACAAAACTGCAGTGACAAAGAATAATCCTGGAATACCCCCCTTTGAATTTTTACCCCATGGACAATAATTTGTCTTCTGTCATGGTATAACTGCAAAGTGGTTTGTCACAGTAATGTAACTCACTAATGTAGGCTGTATCTTATACACCTGTAAGCATTATCCATGCCATACTTGGACTCTTGCCCCTTTTTATAATTCTCTATTAAGGCTTTCTTTAGCAACAAATAACCATTTGTTCCATATAACTTTCTTTTGTTACCCATTTGATCTACTGCCATGATTGAGTTTCTTTTATCTAAATGATTATAAACTCTGCATCAATTCCACTATATAGTTTGTACATCTTTGGAAGCAAATTGTTAGTCCATATATATTTCTTAGGATACCTTACGGGCTCATTCTTAAGGAAGACTATGATTTTTCCTGTTTTTAACCAGATTGGAATCTGTCTGGGATATGCATACAAGTAATTCTTACTCAGGGCTAAATCTTTGTGTAAAGATGTTAATATTTTTAGCCAAAAGTTAGGTACTATATCTGGACATGGGGTTTCCAATTAGAAAATTTTCTTAATTTTGTTTCAGCTTCTCTGACCATTACTTTATCCCATTTCATACTGTGTACATTTGAACTCCTTATTGTATCTTTTAATTATTTTATCCATTTTGCATTTTTGTTATGTTCCACAGGGTCTTCATAAATATTTCTCCAGAATGCATCCATTTCTTCTTTTTTTCTTGGTGATGTATCTATTTTTTTGCTTTGTTTCCCATTTTTCTATAAAACTTTTTTGGGTCATGAATGAATTGCTTATTTTCCACTTTTCCTTTATATTTATCTGCATATCTTCTAAGTTTTTTTCTGTCTGTGCTGATACCTTTACTTGCAACAGTGTATGACAGATCCTGCTCTGTTCTGATACCGTGCAATGCTTTTATCACATCTATTTTGATAAGTATTTTTATTGATCAGTTCCCTCTTCTATATACTTCTAACAGGGACACTTGTTTTAATTGCTTTAGAGTTTTCTCTGTTCAGTGCTTCCATGGTGGTATTCTCTTTATTCCCTTTCCCTTATTGTTCTATGTTTTGTGATGGAATACATTACTGTGCAACTAAATCTTATTTACTTCTGTTTTATCACATGGGTTTCTTGCTAAAAGTCTTGATTACTGTGTTCATTTGTTTTATCAGACTTCTAACATTTTGGGTCTTATTTACTTTCTGTAACCTATTTCTTTCATCACTTTTAATATGTCTATCCATCTCTATTAAAACATGCAACTCTTCCCTTCGATTATTTTCTTCTAAACTGAGAGTACATTCTTTGCTCTCTGTTTCCTGTGGGCGTTCTACAGAAAGTTCCAGAACATCTTCCTGTCACACATCCTATTCAGCTGCATCCTACATCATCTGCTGCTCCTTCATATGGGAACTCATTGGTCCATCACACCACAACACTGCCTGCATTATAGTTGCCACTTTTTGCTCCTCCTTTCCTTGCTGTACAACCCCAACTAAACTTTTCTACTGGTTTCCTACTGAAGGCTCCAAAGCATCATCATGTGGCAAGCTATTAGATGTCTGCCATTCTACCTGTTTGTCCTTAGCTTGGGGACCCATTGTTCCATCATGCTGTGACATTACCTGTGTTGGATTTTCTACACTAAATCCTTCAGTTAGCAGGTAATCAATAAAAAGAAGTTATGTACTCACCATAATGCTCCATCTGTGTTGTCCATTTTTCATTCTTCCTCATCTATGGCTCTCAGATCCAACTCGGCCACATCTTTCAGACTTTGGATCCTAATCTTGAGCTCTTCTCTCTTCCCATAATGCACTGCACTAACCCTGACTCCTCAGATGGAGTTTGCTGCCATCTGCCTATGATTTTAAAGGACAGGACAGACAAAAGATTAAGAGTCAAATCAGGAACAGGAAAGTTCCTATATCATTCGATAACCTTCTAGGAATGACGAAGCCAAGGGATGGTTGGTAGGAGAGGTGAAGAAGAATGAAAAATGGACAACACAGATGGAATGCTATGGTGAGTATGCAACTTCTTTATCTGATGTTCTTTTCATCCTTCTAATCAATGGGTCTGAATCCGTCTTGGGAGGTCATGAAGAATATGCTGGAGCACTGTTGAACTGAAGAAAGCTCTGTTTCTTGAAACAATACTTCAACCTGTAAAGTATCACAAGGGTACAAGTCTAACCAAGAGAGCCTAGCTCTGATAACATTGGCAGAAAACTCTGAGATAAGGTAGATGCAATAGTGACAAATGTGGTAGATGGCTCTAGGATGGTGAGGCAATTCTAAACCATTTTAGGAATAAATTAGTGAGATTTGGTCAGTAATCTATTTGTCCAGGATAACATGGAAGAGTCCTAAAGGGAAAGGATACTGCGAGTTGCTCAGACTTTGAGTGCTGTTTAGTCCCATAATTTATAAACTCAATTGCGTATAAACATCAATTAGATAAGTGATGTGTTAACCATAATTAGATCAACTGATAACGGTAATTGGCAATTATAATTTTTATTGTAATGTTATTGTAATGGTGAATAATATTGGACCTTATGGTTTGTTAGGTTGTAAAGGGGGAATTGGTCCATAGGAGTACCCTATCCTAGGAAAAGAATGTAAGGGTGCTTGGTAAATCTTTATCAATATAATAGCTACCAAGATGAATGTTTTCCATGAAAGAAAAGTTATACCTCATAATTTTTAGCTGCTTCAAAGAGTTTCTGTACCAGTCTCTAAAGAATGATTGAAATATCCAGAGGAGAAAAGGGGGGGGGGGGGTTGTATGGGTTGTCTATGCTGCAATGCTCCTTTCAGGAAAAAGAAAACGTTTGTTTACACGTCAAAATTAATTGGCATCAGATAGACCAATGTATTGATTGGAAGCATTCATGGATAATGTTTTCCATTTGTGTCTACAGGTTTCTTAGTTGAATGCTTCTGGAAGGCCAAATAATGTCATGGACAAGGGAAGCCATATCTGATGATGTTAGAAGGGGCAATAAGAAATAAAGGTCCTCAGCCTGCTGAATTGTGGGTAGACAGAGTCAATGACAGATGAGGAGCAGGTATGCTAGGTGCTAACCTGGAAGCCTAGCAACAGTAGAAGAAACTGATTTAGAGTCTGGGACCTGAGAATGGATTATCTCTCACTTGAAATGCACTCCCACCACAGCTGGACAGCTACCTTGAATACTGTAGCAAAAACAGGAGTGAGAGAACAGTTTGCTCAAGAAGGTCCACTGAGTGGTTCCTGCAGTGAAACAAAAAGGTTAGAAACAGAGAGAGAGAGACATAGCTGTAGAGCAGATCATTGTACTGTCTAGTCTATTGGAAGATTTGCATTAAAAATTGCAGCTAGGAGACTTGAGAAATGTAAAAACTGACATTGACTCAATGATTAACAACGGGGGGAGGTTGTTTAAAAGAAGATACAACAAGCACGAAAAGGTGTCTGGTTTATCAAAGTGAATATGAACATGAGTCATAAAACTCAATGAAAATCTGTATTCTGTAAGTAATCAGACTTTATATTGCTACCTTTCTCTTTTTTTTTTCTTACAATATCTAGGGGGTTTGAAGGGTGATAGCCAGAATTTGTGTGGTATGCAATATAATGTAAACATTTTTTTCTGTAGGTAGGTAGGCTAGACAATAGGCTATGTCCAGACATGCTCCTATGAAGCCTATCATCTGTACATGCTGCAGTTGATGTTTTGCATGTTGACTGTGATACCCAAAGGTGGGAGATAGATGTAGCAGATAATCTTTGGCTTGTATTAGTTAGTGACTAGTTGACAGTCTGGAGCCAGTCATCCGACAAGGAAACAAGTTAAATCCATACAGTATCAAGTGAGCTGCTACTACTGCCATGCATTTGGTGAAACCCTGGGGCTGTGGTTATACCAAAGGGGGGTACTCTGAATAGATAATTACTGGTTCCCAGTTGGAAGTGAGAAACCCTCTGGAGCATTTGATCATTTTGCTATGATAGTAAACATATTGACGGTCGATTGAGTATATCCAGTCGTCCTTCTGTAGTACTGGTAAAATGGACTGGACCATGGCCATCCAGAATTTCTAGTTCCTTACTGACTTGTTCAGGAATGTTTGGTCTAAAATTGGCTTCTGATTGATTTAGAGGCCATTGTGTGGTATCAGGATTTTTCTGTTAAGCCTGCCCACTAGGATGCTGGACTTCTCCGGAATGTGCATTGCGGCTAGAAAACGGAGTGAAGAAATCACCCACTGACAAAACCTTCATTGTTTCTCAACACAGAGGGGAAAGATTTGCCTTCCTGTTGTTGATGTACCAAACTACTGACATGTTGTACATTTGTACAGCAATAGACCCTAGAGGGAGAAAACTCTGAAGGGTTTGCAACGTTAGAAGCACCATTCTCATCTCTAGAACACTGAGATGTAAATTTGTCTCCCGAGTGGAGCATGTGCCTTTAACTGTCCGACCCAGGTAATGCTCCCCCACCCCAACTGAATGGTGTCCATGGTAAACATGGTGTCGATGGGAGGAGGAACAAATAGATGACAAATGGACGTTCTTGTCCAACTTCTTCCAAGTGGAGCCAGCACAGGAGAGAGCCTCTGCACATTACAGATAAGTTCAAAGTATGACTCAGCGGGTATGGATGTGTACTGTCATGATTCTTCTTCACAAAATGCATAGTATTTTTATTTATTTATTTTATTTATTTATTTTACATTTGTTGACCGGGCTAGTCTAGCTGGATATATGTCCATTTTCAGTAGAGGCCCGGGGAGAAAAGCTCCAAATTATTAGTACATCAATTAATAAAGTTTAACAATAAAAATAAATGGAGATGTAATGGAAACAGGAAAAATTTTTTTTTTTTTTTTTTTTTTTTTTTGTGAGTAAAAGTAACAGGCTATGTAATGTTCATAACAGAGTACTCTTTACACATGTGAAATAAAGAAAATCAGTTACTGTGTGATGTGATTAGCATCATTATAAAAACATATTAAATGAAAATAAATGTGAACAGAGATGAAGGAAAGATAGGAAAGGTATCAGGGATAGTATAGGTAGAGTTTAAGGATTAGATTTTTTTCATAGAGGAAGTAGAATAGTTACTGTTATGAAAGAGAGGCAGGGATACTCTTATGAAGGAAGGGGAGAGACATTAGGGTAAGTAGGCAGTGGGTGTTTTATTCCAAAAGGGAAACTTGTAGTTTCTTCACAAATTAGTTAAATAAAATGTTTATAATATATTTATGTTGAAAATATAATGTATTACAGGTGCATGATTATGCAAAACACACTTTCACATAAGTTGTAGCTTTGTATTTCCAGTATCTTGCAATTGCATTCTTTTTAACATCAAATTATAAGTGTACTGACAGACAACTGAAGGCAAAGAGTTAAGAGATGTTACTTAGTTTAAAAGAGTCTGGTTTCAGAATGTAATGGAGGGAGGAAAGAGAACAATGTGCCAAGAATCTTTTGTAAGCTCTGGCCTTCTAAGGCTGGGGGATGAATCGTATCAAAAATGTCTGTAAGATAGTGTGTACTGGTACTGAATGATACAAGGTCAAAGGACAGATTGTTAGGCCAGGTGGTCTGTGTTTTAAAAAGATATATTTGTCAAGTGTTCACGTGAAGTTCTAAGCAAGAAGCATGAGGGCACAAACAATTCTGATTTGTTAAAAGCTGTGTAACATCAGAGTTCTACATGCATGAAACTGATATGAAAAAGTATAAAAACTGTGTTATTATTCTGTTTTGAGACTGATCTGACATTTTGTGAAGGCAGTCTCCTAGCGCTGTTTATGGAATAAACCAGTACTTTGCACATCCTGAAATGTTATTCTTAACTCATGACTAAAAAGGTAAAACTCCTTATTTATTTGTGAACTTTAACAGATGTAAGGACCATTGGATGCCACAGTTCTGACGGATGAGTTATGAGATCCTGTTTGGGATCTAGTATCCATGGGGTATACTTGAGGTGAGACCAAAGAAAGGGGAACCATACCTGATGAGGCCAGAAAGGGGCAATTAAGATTACTATCTGTAGGACTGTCCGGATCAGTGGAAAAGGGGATTAGTATAAAGGAAACCCGGGGGCCAATGGTGGACTAGCACATCCCTCAATGACTCCCCTTTCGGGAGTAAGATAACAAGTACTTGTTGCATTGGTAGCTTCAGGAACAGGCAAACAGATCGCAACAAGGTTGGACCCAATGGCTGACAATCTTGCTTGCTACTAACTCGCAGAGTCCGTTGCAAAATTCTCATGTGGAAGTGCACTGTTGAGATCAATGTTATTGTGGCAGCCATCGAATTTACAAAGAATAGTTGGGTCCTCAAACTCACAAACCTGTTCTCTGCTCTATCACTGTACACTGGAGGCACAACCTTACACTCTGAGAACAAGATTTGCTGGGAGAGGAGGTATCAAGATTCCACCTCACAAATTTTCAAGGTGCAGTGAAGTTTGTAGGAAGTAGATGACCTCAGCTTGAAAGTATCTGAGGAGAAGTCATGCTATCTAGACCAGTCATCATTCCAGCTAAAGTCAGGAGGATGGAAAGGGATTTTGAACTTCATCTTTTGCTTCTTGATATTTGAAAAGATCCACAGAAAGATAAGGTAAGGGAAAGTAGTAATAGAAAAGTTAGGAGAAGTCTCATCTCCTCCGTGAGAGGTGCCATGGAGGAGTCAGGAATCATGCTATCTAGACCAGTCATCATTCCATCTTAAAGTTGGGAGGATGGAAAGGGATTTTGAACTTCATCTTTTGCTTCTTGATATTTGAAAAGATCCACAGAAAGATAAGGTAAGGGAAAGTAGTAATAGAAAAGTTAGGAAAAGTCTCATCTCCTCAATGAGAGGTGCCATGGAGGAGTCAGGACATACAACCTTTGGAAATGTATATCTAAGTTCAAGTAAAAAGAAGGAAAGTCCTACATATCCAGTTTTATTCCAACTCCCATGTCAAATAACCTGAGACCAGGGAACATGTCCAGGAAGCTATGACAGACTGGAAGGGAGACGAGGCAAAAAAAAAAATAAAGGCCAGGCACACATTCTTCAACATTAAAGGGTCGTCAGAAAGATAGGAACAGACCAAAAAGAAATTTCTCAGTGTGGAGGGTGCGATGTTAATTTTCTAAATTATGTTAAGCACTTACTTCACTTAATAAAAATCGATCTGTAAAATATAACTGTAAAATACGTGCTACAGAATAATCAAATAGAAAATAGTAGGTAGTCCACAGTTGAGTTAAAATGGAATATCCTTTATTAAAACACAAACAAGCGATCCTAGTTGACTGTAATAAAAAGCATCATTATGCTTAATATATGCATAATTATTTTGTAGCACGTATTTTACAGTTTGATTTTTATTAAGTGAACTAAGTGCTTAACATAATTTAGGAAGTGAAAATCACACCCTCCACAAAGTACAGTTGTGTACACTTACCATAAATGTAGATGTTCGAGTGTATTCACTGCTGTCATCACATTTGGGTTATCTGCTTGCAGTAGCCCTCAGTCGGCCTGATTATCAAAGTCTTGGGTCCTGCGTCAGTTGCTGTCTCATCTTTCGTGACGTCAGGTAGTCAGGGGTATAAAGCATGCAGCCGATGCCATTACATCAGTTTTTCTTGCCCCAGATGTCAGGTTCCCCCCTTAATGGGAAACAATTTTATATATATATATATATATATATATATATATATATATATATATATATATATATATATACAAGGTTGTACCTCCAACAAAATAGCAAATACAGCAAAAAGCTTTTAAGTATAGTAGAGGAGAAAACAGGTATAGCCAAGAGAAGTCAGGGGGCTGCAGGGAGGGTAAACAGGACTGCAACAGTGAATACACTCGAACATCTACATTTATGGTAAGTGTACACAACTGTACTACGTTCTTCGTGTTTCACTGTTGCAGCCATCACATTTGGGTAGATTCCCAAAGCTAAGGATGGGAGGAGGAATTTAAATAGAATTAGAAGCAGCTATAAGGTCCTGCAAGACTGAAGTGGCAAAGCCAGCTCTGGATTTAGAGAAGACTGGCAAATGGTAATGCTTGGTGAAAGTATGTACAAAACTCCAGGTAGCAGCTTCTAGGATGTCTCTGGTAGGGACACCTCTGAGAAAGGCTGTAGAAGTAGATGCAGCCCTGGTTGAATGGGGTCTAATTCCCTGTAGGATAGGTTTTCCATGGTGCTTACAGCAGAAATTAATGCAATGGCCTATCCATTTAGAAATGGTTTGCTTTGAAATAACTTTCCCCTCTGCCCCTGCTGCAAACGCCACCAGCAGTTTTTCGGATTTCCTTTGAGGTTTAGTCCTGTCAAAGTAAAATCTAAGTTGTCTGTGCACATCTAAGGAGTGCAGTATCCGTTCCTCTTTGTTCTGAGGATTAGCAAAGAAGGTTGTCAAATGAATGGACTGATTAAGAGCCACACTGGATACCACCTTAGGCATGAAAGAGGGATTGGTCCTGAGGGACACCCTGTCTGCATGAAAGATGATGAAAGGCTCCACTGCCATAAGGGCCTGTAATTCAGATACCCTTCTTGCTGAAGTGATCGCTAAAAGAAAAGCTGTTTTCCAAGAAAAGAATTTTAACTCTGCAGTTGCAGCTGGCTCAAAAGGAGGAAGAGTGAGTTTTTCCAATACAAAATTAAAGTCCCAGGCAGGAGCTGGAGCTCCCCTGGGTGGTCTTAAGTTTTTGGCCCCTCTGAGGAACTGCTTGAGCAGTGGGGTGAGAAAAGAGGGGTTGTTCTGTGCTGTAATGAGCTGAAATGGCTAAGGCGTGAATTTTGATGGAGGAAAAGGAAAGGCCCTTGTGAAGCATCTCAGTTAAGTATTGAAGAATCTGAGGTAAACTGGGTGCTGCTGCGGCCATCCCTTGTGTTTGGTTCCAGGCACAGAATCTCTTCCATTTTTCAGCATAAGATTTTCTAGTACTAGGCCTCCTTGCCTCCAAAATGACATCCAACACTTGTTTACTGAGGGATGGTAACGGAGAGATTTGGTAATTAGCCAGGCTGCCAGGTTCTGGGTTTGAAGGTGGGGGTGCAGAATCTTGCTCTCCTGCTGAGACAACAGGGTAGGGGTCTGAGGTAGGTGTCATGGGGCCAGTAGTGACACACTGCACAAGAGGGGGTACCAGTGTTGGCGTGGCCAGTCTGGTGCAATCAGTATCATCCTTGGTTTGTCTTGTTTGATCTTTAGTAGTACTTTGGAGAGGAGAGGCAGAGGCAGAAAGGCATAAACTGATAGATTTTTCCAGCTGAAGGACAGAGCATCCACTTTCCAAGCCTGTTTGTGGGGAGTCCTTGTGCAGAATTTGCCCAACTGGTAGTTCTGGGGGGAGGCAAACAGGTCTATATCTGGGATCCCCCATTTGTTGATCAACATGTTGAAAATCTTTGGTTCCAGTTTCCACTCATGTGGGTACATGAGATTTCTGCTTAGTTCGTCTGCCAGTGTATTTAGTTTCCCTGGCAGGAATTGAGCTTGTAGATGCACTTGGTAGCTCAAATCTGTGTTCCACAGAGCCATGGCTAGTCTGCAGGGAGGGTACCCCCCTGTGTGTTTATATACCACATAACAGTGGTGTTGTCCGTCTTTTAATTGTCCTGGAAGAATGTGGTCCTTGAAGGCTGTCAGAGCATTCTGTACAGCTAACATTTCTTATTGATCAATATGGAGGTGCATTTGACTTGGGTTCCATTTGCCCTGAATGCACTTCCCTGCCAGGTGAGCCCCCCATGCATAGTCTGATGCATCTGTTGCTAGGGTTTGGGTGGCAGGGGGTAGAGTGAATGGTAACCCCTTGTTTTGGTGGCAGGTCTCTACCCACCAAAGGAATTCCAACGTAGACAAGGTATGATAGGAATCATTGCTTCTAGATCCTGAGAATGTTGACACTATAGGCTTTTTAGATACCATTGTAGTTTCCTCATATGCAGTCTTGCATATGGAATTAGTAGAATGCAAAAGGCCATGAACCCCAAGGCTTGCAGTATTTGTCTTGCAGATAAGCAGAGTTTTTGTGGCCACTAGTTTGAAGTAAGTTGTCAAACGAATTTGTTTCTCTGGCGTGAGGAAAGTCATCTGGGAAGTTGTGTTCAAGCTTGCTCCCAGGAATATAATTTGTTGACTGGGTACCAGATGAGATTTCTTTTCGTTTATGGTGTACCCCAGACAAGTTAACACCTTTTGTACAAATGCCAGATGATTCAGAAGTTTGTCCTGGCTTTCTGCCTGAATTAGACAATCGTCCAGGTATGGGTATATTTGAATATTTCTTTGTCTGCAAAATGCAATGACTGGAGCTAGACACTTTGTGAATACCCTTGGCGCAGTAGATAAGCCAAAGGGCAGTGCAGAGAACTGATAGTGCATACATCCTGCTTTGAAGCGTAGGTATTTTCTGCAAGATTCCCTGACTGGGATGTGCAGTTGCCAGTTAGGCATCTTCGCCTATCATAGGAAGCAACTGGTGAAGAGTTAGCATCTTGAATTTTGGAATCACCAAAAAGGTGTTTAGGATAGACAGGTCCAGGATAGGATGCCATGAGTTGTCTTTTCTGGGTACCAGGAAAGGTCTTGAGTAGAAACCTTGTCCCTTTTCCTCTTCTGGTACAGTCTGAATAGCCTTTAATCTTAAAAGAGAGAGTACTTGCTTTTGAGCCTCTGCCCACTGATTTGGGGGTAGATCTGGCCAACCGTTTGGGCTTGGTAACCTGCGGCAGTGAAATCTGTATCCTTGGGAAACTATGTTTAAAACCCATTTGTCCTGGGTAATGAGTTCCCAGTTTTTTGCTTGCAGAGCAATCTTTCCCCCTAAAGGAGAAGTCAGTTGAGAAGTGCTTGGAAGATTTAAAGTTAAGTCACTGAGACAGCTTACCATAGGGGGGAGTCTTACTACTCCCTAATTTGGAAGTGGGAGCCCCCCACTGCTTAGTCCTGTGCGTACCCTCGGATTGAAGCCTGGTTGTTCTGCTGGTTCTGGGTTTGAAATGAGATGGCCTGGAAGAGGCAGGAAAGGACCAATTTTTTGAGGGCCAATGTCTACTAAATCTAGGAGGCTGCACTTGTAAGCAATCTTTAATAGTTTGCATAGATTTAGCTTTTTCCTCCATCTTTTTAAGATGATCTTCTGCTTTGACACAAAACAGGCGGTCCTGATTTAAGGGAGCATCCAGCAATTTAGTTTTAACATGAGCTGGCAAAGATTGCTCCTTAAGCCAAGCATGCCTTCTAATTACAGACCCGGTGACAGCAGCCCTGCAATATGCCTCTAGTGAATCAAAACCACATTGCAAAGTATGTTTTCCAACCTGTTCAGCAGAATGCATTAAATCCTGTAAATCCTTACTTTCAGCACAATCAGGAATCAACATAATTTTCTGTTTAAGCAATCCAATAATATGCTGATGATACTTTAACACATGAAACTGGCAATTTAAGGCCTTAATGGCCAAGGATGCACAGGTGTATACCTTCTTACCTCATCTATTCGGGGCCCTGGAATCTCTATCAGAGGGGGTAGGATTTTTGGCAGTAGTAGCTTTAATGCCATTGGGTCCCTGTGAAATGGTCTCAGGATCCGCAGTAGGATTTTTAAAAAGGAACTTGTGAGAATCAGGAACCCTGTAATATCTATCAGGTTTTCTGGGAGCAAGAGGTAAAGAGTCAGGAGCCAAGCTAGATTCCGAAAAGGCATCGTCAACAATGTCAAGCACAGTAGGAATAGCTAAAGGCCTGTGTTGGGGCAGGAGTAAGAAGTCTCTAAGCTTCTTTTTAGAATCAGAATAATCCTGGCTTTCCCAGTGAAAATGCTCCATAAGAGTATGGAAGGTTTCACCAAAAGA
Source organism: Protopterus annectens (assembly GCF_019279795.1). Taxonomy (NCBI): domain Eukaryota; kingdom Metazoa; phylum Chordata; order Ceratodontiformes; family Protopteridae; genus Protopterus; species Protopterus annectens. The sequence goes on from NC_056725.1 coordinate 1,421,771,140, forward strand.
AAAATCCTCTGGGGAAGACGCAGAGGGAACAGAATCCTCTGCATCAGAATCCTCATAAGTAGATAAGGGTAAATCCTGGTCATCAGAAGAGACAGAAATTTCAGAACCCTGGTCAGAGGTATCATAAGCAAATTCATTCCTAGGTCTCTTAGAGGGGAAAGGTTGGCTTCTCCTGATTAAAGTAATAAGGTCTTCAGCCATTCTTATCATTTGTTTTTTAGGCATAGAGGCCTGACCATGCGGTCTGGGCGTCAGTTTCCTAGGCATGGTTCGAGTTTTAGGCCTAAAAGAAGAAGATGGTGTCGGTTTAATATGCAAGTCAGTAGGCCTGAATACACCCTCAGAAGCCGGTGCCTACACAGCATATCCGGACCCATCCAAGGTAGAGACATCTGCAGGTTCCACAGTTGAAGCATCTCGCGGCATACCGGACTCCGAATAGGTCTCAGTAGAGGCCTGCGAATCTGAAGTAGTGGGTATCAGGGGCTGCGAAAGCGCCTCGCTGAGTACTGGCGAACTGGCTACAATCTTAGGAGAAGTGTCGGCGAGAGCGGCCTGTCTGTCTTTATCTTTGCATTTTTTCGGAATGTCGGTAGTCGGGTGGCTTACTGAAGATATATCTGGATAATTGAACCAAGTACCAAAATATTTAGAAGTGAAAATGTATTGACGGCGAATAGTTCGTGGATTAAATAAGGCACAAAACCGAAAGCGAGGTACATCGTGGTCAGGGCCTAGGCAAGGAATACTGTACAAATTAAAATCTTTATGAGGTATTTGCTTTTCACAAGAAATAAAATTGACTTTTACTGACATCGGTTTAGAGCAAGAAAAAGTTTCTCCAATGGGGTACTTAGCTTTAGTTGAAGACTTCAGTTCTGAAACTCGAAAACGAAAATTTTAGGAGTCAGCCGACCAGCTCTTGTGAACTGCTTCTGCTTCGGGCACAGCACGGCAAGAAAGACTGGGGTAATGACATCGGCTGCATGCTTTATACCCCTGACGTCACGGAAGATGAGAAAGCAATTGACGCAGGACCCAAGACTTTGATAATCAGGCCGACTGAGAGCTACTGCAAGCAGATAACCCAAATATGATGACTGCAACAGTGAAACACGAAGAACACTGCAGAGTTTGTTCTTGGTTTGTTTTAGACCTAGTACAGGTTGCATATTGGGTTTTTCTGAGACTTTGCGGGATACCACGGATTTCTCTTTTTAATGATAGGAACAGAGGGCAAAGGCAACAAAGCTAAGTCCATGACAGAAAACAATATCCAAAAAACAAACGACAGGAACTTAACACTGTCACTGTTGGACAAGTACATCCTCTTTCTCAGCGCAAGACATCTGGACAAAACTAGAAATAGTGGGGGGACAAAGGCCCAAGAATAGGAACAAATATTAAACATTGCTCCTATAAACTTAGAAAGTTGATAGAATGACATTCGCATTATTTATTTTTTAAGGATATGAAGTTTGAAACTCAAATATCTGTCATTATTTACTGACTTCAAACCTCCCTAATTTGCCAGAAAACCACAAATTTTATGAGACAATCCAAAAATAAGAAGCAAAAATCTGGACAGTTGAGAGCTATGGTCAGATCCTTGATTTAGGATCCATTTGGGAAGCTTCTGAGTAGATCAGATCCAAAAGTGGAAAGGCACTATCCAGAAGGTTTTTCCTTCTTTCTTGTCTCCGCTTTTTTTTTTTTTTTTTGAACATCCAACACGTCAGTCCGAGTCCCTGTTTCTCACAGAAGTGAAACATGCTGGATCCAAGCAGTTTCGGATCTGATCCAAGTCGAACGAAGCTATGAAATCACCAGTAGTCACAGTTTCATGAAGAACTGAGGTAGGTCAGATCCAAGAGCCTTGGATCTGATGAAAACAAAATTAAGCTGAAAACCTATTATTCAAGTTCAGTCTTACAGGGAATCTTAGTAGGTTGGACCTGAGTACCTTAGATCTGATGAAAATTTAAGGAGCTATATCATCAGCTTAAGATATTTTTTTTCCAAAAAACTACAGATTATCAGATCAGAGTACCTTAGATCCAATGAAAAATAGCATCAAGGTGAAAAAACCTTGTGAAACCAAACCTGTCAGATCCAAGGGGTCTTTGGATCTAGAGGAGGTTCTATGGTCTTCGGATCAGAATTCCTATGAGATAGTTTCATTTTACTTTGTTACTACTTCTCTTTCTTCCTTTTTTTTAGGAGGGGGGATAAGCCCGTAAAAAAAATATTTAAAAAAATAAGGTGGAAGGGGCACCATAAAAACCACCCCTGCTCTGAAATAAAAAACCTGAAAGGTAAAGGCATGTTAAATATAACAGCACTTAATATCATCACTGTGAGATCGTAATCCATTGTCTGAGAGAAGTTACATCAAGTCACGGACAAAAAGGTAATTTCTACCCAGTCCTTAACATCTTAGCAAAAGAGAGATTGCATTGAGTGTGGCTCTTGACAGAGCATTTATCTGAGGGATATGAAGTCGAAAACTCAAAGGGCTGTTATAATGGCTTCTATTCCGAGTGGCAGGCTACACTTTTCATGAAGGAAAGAGGAGGGGGACTGAAAAGGGAAGCAACAGCAGAGACAAACAAAGAAAACTCAAGTCAGTACAGAATGGGAGAAATTCTCCCCAGAAGTAGAGCCATTCCCACACCATGGAGAAAGCTGTGCCAAGTAACAATAGACAGGATCAATGGACCAAGAGAGAAGCAAATCCATAAGCCCAACAAACCTGACACAAGCAACAGTCTAAAAATCCTTTGTCCAACTCAAAACAAGTTCAGAGTCAGAAACGGGAAAACAACTAAAAGAATAACACCAATGACAGTAGTTGTTGAAAGAAACTAGAACTATTAGGAATATGCAGAAAGCTTATTGTAAAAAAAAAAAAAACAATATAAAGATTTGAAATTATAAAAAAACAGGAAATTATACAAACCCAAGCGTAATCGAGGGAGGAAGAAAGGAAAAAGTATATCTGAATACAACAAATACGAAAACTAGACAAATTCCCTTTCAGTTGAAACTTTGGAATCTCCAGTCTGGTCAAGAAGGAGGCAAACGAGATCTGAGGAGTTAAGATTAGTAACAAAAGTCAAAATAGTCAGTAAACCGAGGGATAAAAGCTCCGTAGTCACAAACACTAACAAATAAAATATATATAAAAACAAGTAAACTATGGAGCTACCATGTAATAAATAAGGCAGCCAAACGAGGAAAACCTCCAAATAAAAATCCAAATGGATGGTTCTCAACTTCACTCCAACATAGACAGTTGATGAATGTCCACACAGGAACACGAAAACCAGGATAAAAACTCAGGTTTATTATAACAAGAGGTGAGTGCTTTCGCTATGAGCTTCTTCAGACCTAATAACATCTACAATCAGAACACACCAGAATATATATAGGTTTCATTCATCAATTAATGCACCAATTAACAACCAGAATATCTTAAAGATAAATGAGCATTGTTCTAAATAACTACAAAGAGTAAAAACCTATAACATATAAAAAAAAAAATATATATATATATATATATATATAGATATATATATATGTGGAAACATATACTTTTGCTATTATAACAAAATAACAATACATAAATAAGGAATATATATATTTATATATAAAAAATACAAGTAAAAACATCACTAGAGAATGGATTATTTATGTAGCCTCCTTCTTTTCAAAGCAGGTTTAATGGAGGCTCGTTCATTTAAACCTTTACCTCTATCACCCCTCAAGACAATAATCCAACAGGTTTCCCTGTACTCTGTGTATGTCCTAATATCCCCTTGTCTAACACTATTGTTGATGGATTCAATAACCCTAAAATTAAAAGTGTGCTCTATGCAGAATTCATTAACATGTTTAGAAAGTGCATTATTTAATAACTTCTTTCTTATACTATACAAATGTTCTCTAATACGATCATGTAGGACTCTTATTAGTCTTTCCAACGTAGAATGCACTACAGATATTACATACTGCCAGGTATACTATATTAGAGGACATACAATCATGGTGGCCTAAAAACTTAAAAGACTTACACATATCTGGGTGAAAAAACTCTGTCTCAGTACTAATATAAGAACAATAATTACATGAGCCACATGGCTCAGTAAACCCAAAATCCATACTACCTCTATTCTCATTCTTGTGACACAATAACCTTTTCAGGTTCTTATGGTTCTTATACCTAAAACTAGGGGTTTGACCAACAATATCCCCTATATCACTGTCAACTAAGAGAATAGACCAGTATTGCTCAAAAAGTTTTGTGACATGTCCAGTGTCACTTGAAAAATATAGTGGAACTTTGGTAAATCTGGGTCTGATATTACCAAGGGGTGTGGATGTACACTCATTCGGACCAAAATATGGTTTGGCTCTAGTTTCTCTCAAAGATACAAGATCATTCCATTGCCTCTCCAACTCTACATGTGAATAGCCCCTTTCTATCAGATTCTCACCAATACTTATAAGTTCAGAGGAAAAACCAATTTCAGATGAGTTCATCCTGGATGCTCTCATACCTTGCCCTCTAACTAAATTCCTAAAAATGTAGCCAGGATGCATACTCGTCCTAAATAAAAATGCATTCTTGTGACACGCCTTACGATGGACACCAGTATTAATAATGCCCGAGTCCAATTTCTGAATATACACATCAAGATAATCTATAAAATCAAAAGAAAATTTAAACGTAAACTTCAAACAAGTCATCAAATTATTCACTTCTTCAAAAAAGGTATTAAACACCGAGTAAGGGCCACACCATAAAATAAACAAATCATCCACAAATCACCTATAAAATAGAACATGCTCTATAAAATAATTCTGTGTAAACAAGACATCATGTTCCCATTGAGCAAGGAACATATTGGCGTAGCTATTGGCACAAGAAGTGCCCATAGCTACGCCATGTTTCTGCAAGTAAATATTCTTCCCAAAAATAAAAATATTATTATTGAGGACAATTTCCAAAAGGAAGCATAACAACTCTATCTGTACACTCGTATAATCACTATGTAGACTTACGTATTTTTGGATAAATTGGATACCAAGGTCATTAGGTATCATAGTAAACAGTGATTGAATATCCATCGTGACAAAAGCTATATCTTGTAAATCAGTCATGCTACCCACACAACCATAAAGGTCAGTTAAAAATTGTTTAGAGTCCTTCAAAACAAACAAATCTAAACTAATCACAGGATGTAGATACTTCTCTACATAGAGATAACCTGAAAAGGTTACTGTGTCACAAGAATGAGAATAGAGGTAGTATGGATTTTGGGTTTACTGAGCCATGTGGCTCATGTAATTATTGTTTATATATTAGTACTGAGACAGAGTTTTTTCACCCAGATTATGTGTAAGTCTTTTAAGTTTTTAGGCCACCATGATTGTATGTCCTCTAATATAGTATACCTGGCAGTATGTAATATCTGTAGTGCATTCTACGTTGGAAAGACTAATAGAGTCCTACATGATCGTATTAGAGAACATTTGTATAGTATAAGAAAGAAGTTATTAAATAATGCACTTTCTAAACATGTTAATGAATTAGGCATAGAGCACACTTTTAATTTTAGGGTTATTGAATCCATCAACAATAGTGTTAGACAAGGGGATATTAGGACATACACAGAGTACAGGGAAACCTGTTGGATTATTGTCTTGAGGGGTGATAGGGGTAAAGGTTTAAATGAATGAGCCTCCATTAAACCTGCTTTGAAAAGAAGGAGGCTACATAAATAATCCATTCTCTAGTGATGTTTTTACTTGTATTTTTTATAAATAAATATATATATTCCTTATTTATGTATTGTTATTTTGTTATAATAGCAAAAGTATATGTTTCCACACACACATATATATATATATTTTTTATATGTTACAGGTTTTTACTCTTTGTAGTTATTTAGAACAATGTTCATTTATCTTTAAGATATTCTGGTTGTTAATTGGTGCATTAATTGATGAATGAAACCTATATATATTCTGGTGTGTTCTGATTGTAGATGTTATTAGGTCTGAAGAAGCTCATAGCGAAAGCGCTCACCTCTTGTTATAATAAACCTGAGTTTTTATCCTGGTTTTCGTGTTCCTGTGTGGACATTCATCAACTGTCTATGTTGGATTGAAGTTGAGAACCATCCATTTGGATTTTTATTTGGAGGTTTTCCTCGTTTGGCTGCCTTATTTATTACATGGTAGCTCCGTAGTTTGCTTGTTTTTATATATGAGTTAAGATTAGTGTTGTGCATTATGGGAAGAGGGAGGAGCTCGAGATTAGGATCCAAAGTCTGGAAGATGCAGCAGAGTCAGATCCAAGGATCGGATCTGAGACCCACAGGTGAGGAAGAATGAAAAGGACATCATCAGATCTTCATTTTCAATTTGTTTAACTTCTATCTTACTAATCTTCTGTTCCACACCCCCCACACCTTTGTTTTCTTATTTTTTGTATTGTGAAATTTTCCATATCTGTGTACCTTTACCTTTATTTCTCTTCAAATATCTTTGCAGCTGCCTTTTATATTGATTAGTTTGGCTTTCTCCCTTGCGTAAACACTGCACCATATCAGATCTCCTTTTTCTTTCCCATGGCCCTGTTTCTTTCATCTCTGGGTGTTTTTTTTACAGTTTTGCATTTTCTATCACTTCTTTTTCCAGGTGGCCCAAAGTTTCTTCGTCTACAAAATCTTTTTCATACAGCTGTTGTATTAAAGAATGCAAATTTGCATTTGAAGCTTTTGACACTTTTTCTTGTGCAGTCTAACTGGCACTCGAGCTGTTCACAGATGTTGTCTATGAGATCTGAAGAACTAGCAGCAATAGAATATTATGGATAAGGAACAGCTCAAGCTTGTCAGGAGTTTATTGCCATCAACAGAGGGTGCCAAGGCACCAGTCCTCATGTTCCAGTGAACAGACAAGACTTGAAAATTTTCAACACCCCCAGAGAACTCCACTACCAAAGATGCTATATACCTCTGACATTATTCTTATCTAAACTTCTGCACTGAAATATCCATAGGCATCCGCTATAAATATAATGGGATATTTAAAAACAACCCCCTGTGCTGCAGAAAAAGCAAATTGTATAAAAAACTGCCCTAAGTGACAAGTTCTAATTCTCTCATTACAAAAAAAGATCTCTAACAGGTCAACAAAGAACTCAGACATACCATCAAAAACTGCAAGGCTAGGGACTTCCAAAATAGCTGCACAATGATCAACAGCTTAAGTGAAGCTCTCCAAGTATGAAAACAGAAAAGTACAGTTGTGTACACTTACCATAAATGTAGATGTTTGAGTGTATTCACTGTTGCAGTCATTACATTTGGGGTAATCTGCTGGCAGGTTGCCCTCAGTCGGCTTGATTAACAAAGTCTTGGGTCCTGCATCGATTGCTGCCCTTCTTCTATGACGTCAGGTCGTCAGGGGTATAAAACATGCAGCCGATGGCATTACATCAGTTTTTCTTGCCCCAGATGTCAGGTGCCCCCCTAAATGGGGAGCCAAAAAAAATATATATATATATATCAAAGTATATAATTTAAAACACAAAAAATATACCTCCAAACAAAAGCAAATACACCAAAAAGGCTTTTAAGCATAGTAAAAGAAAGGAGAGGTATAGTAAAAGAAAAACAGAGGTCTGGAGGGTGGGTAACCAGGACTGCAACAGTGAATACACTCGAACATCTACATTTATGGTAAGTGTACACAACTGTACTATGTTTTTTATGTTTCACTGTCGCAGTCATTACATTTGGGTAGAATCCCAAAGCTATGGTTGGGAGGATGGATTTATACAGCATTAGGTGCAACTATAAGGCCCTGCAGGACAGCAGTGGCAAAGCCAGCTCTGGATTTAGAGAAGAGAGGTAAATGGTAATGTTTGTTGAACGTATGAACTGAACACCAGGTAGCAGCTTCTACAATGCCTCTGGTAGGAACCCCTCTGAGAAAGGCTGCAGAAGTAGATGCAGCCCTGGAGGAATGAAACCTAATCCCCTTGGGGATAGGTTTACCATGGTGCATATAGCAGAAGCAAATACAGTGGCTTATCCATTTGGAAATAGCCTTTCCCTCTGCTCCTGCAGCAAATGCCACCAATAGTTGTTCAGTTTTACTTAGAGATTTCGTCCTGTTTAAGTAGAATCTAAGTTGCCTGTGTACATCCAATGAATGCAGAATCTGCTCACCCTTGTTCTGTGGATTGGGGAAGAAAGTTGGCAGATGAATGGTCTGATTAAGAGCCACAATGGATACCACCTTAGTCATGAATGATGGATTGGTCCTGAGAGCCATCCTGTCTGGATGAAAAATAATGAAAGGCTCCCCTGCCATAAGAGCCTGTAATTCTGAAATCCTTTTCGCTAAAGTGACTGCTAAAAAGAAAGCTGTTTTCCAGGAGAGAAATTTAGGTCTGCAGTAGCAGCTGGCTCAAAAGGTAGGAGAGTGAGTTTTTCCAAAATAAAATTGAGGTCCCATGCAGGAGTTGGTGCTCTCCTGGGAGGTCTTAAATTTTTGGCCCCTCTGAGATACTGCTTTAGCAGAGGATGAGAGAAGAGGGGAGGTTCTGTGTTGTACTGAGCTGAAATGGCAGAGGCATGGATTTTTATGGAAGAAAAAGATAGGCCCTTGTGAAGCATCTCAGTTAAGTATTGCAGAATCTGAGGAATATTGGTCATTGCTGTGCTTATTCCTTGTGACTGGTTCCAGGCACAGCATCTTTTTCATTTGTCAGCATAAGATTTTCTAGTACTAGGCCTTCTAGCCTCCAAAATGACATCCATCACTGGTTTGCTGAGGGATGCCTAGGGTGAAAATTAGCTGATTAGCCATGCTGCAAGATTCAAAGTTTGGAGCTGAGTGTGCAGACTTTGGTAGTTCTCCTGAGACAGTAGGTAAGGTGTCGGAGGCAGGTGCCACAGAGGAAGGTATCACACATTGCACAGGAGTGGATACCAGTGTTGGCGAGGCCAGTCTGGAGCAATCAGAATCATTTTTGGTTTGTCCTGTTTGACTTTTAGTAGAACTTTGGAGAGCAGAGGCAGAGGTGGAAAAGCATAGACTGACAAGTTTTTCCAGCTGAATGATAGAGCATCCACTTTCCAAGCTTTTTTGTGATGAATTCTTGTGCAGAATTTGTCCAACTGATAGTTCTGGGGTGAGGCAAAAAGATCTATGTCTGGGTTCCCCCATTTGCATGTCAACATGTTGAAAACTTGCGGTTCCAGTTTCCATTCGTGTGGGTCCATAAGATTTCTGCTTAGTTCGTCTGCCAGAGTATTTAGCTTTCCTGGCAGGAATTGAGCTTGTAGTTGTATCTGACAGGTCAAGGCCGTGTTCCACAATGCCATGGCTAGTCTGCAAAGGGGGTATGAATGTGTACCCCCCCTGCTTGTTTATGTACCACATAACTGTGGTGTTGTTTTTCTTTATCATTAGTTATCCTGGAAGAAAGTAGTCCTTGAAGGCTGTCAGAGCATTCTCTACAGCTAGCATCTCTTTCTGATTGATATGTAGGTGCATTTGAATTGGGCTCCATTTGCTCTGAATGCACTTCCCTGCCAGATGAGCCCCCCAAGTATAGTCTGATGCGGCTGTTGTTAGGGTTTGGGTGGCAGGGGGTGGAGTGAACGGCAGTCCCTTGTTTTGGAGGCAGGCCTCTGCCCACCATAGGAACTCTAGTTGCAGGCAAGGTATAATAGGAATCATTGTTTCCAGGCTGTGACAATGTTGACTCCATAAACTTTTTAAGTACCACTGAAGTTTCCTCATATGCAGCCTTGCATATGGAATTAGAAGAATGCAGGAGGCCATGAACCCCAAGGCTTGCAGAATTTGTCTTGCAGATAGCAGGGTTTTTGTGGCCACCTGTTTGAAGTAAGTCATCAATTGAATTTGCTTTTCTGGCGTAAGGTAAGTCATCTGGGCAGTTGTATTCAAGCTTGCACCCAGGAATGTAATTTTTTGTGAGGGTACCAGTTGTGATTTCTTTTCGTTTATGGTGTACCTTAGACAAGTTAGAACCCTTTTTACAAACGCCAGATGCTTTAGAAAAATGTCCTTATTTTCTGTCTGAATTAGACAATCGTCCAGGTATGGATATATTTGAATATTTCTTTGTCTGCAAAATACAATTACTGGTGCCAGGCACTTTGTGAAGACCCTGGGCACAGTAGATAAGCCAAAGGGCAGTGCACTGAACTGGTAATGCAAGTAGCCTGCTTTGAAACGGAGGTATCTTCTGCAAGATTCCCTCACTGGGATATGCAGGTAAGCCTCTTTTAAGTCTAGAGGTACCAACCAGGCATCTTTGCCTAGCATAAGTAGTAACTGTTGAAGAGTCAGCATCTTGAATTTTGGAATGTCCAGAAATGTATTTAGAGTGGATAAGCCCAGAATTGGACGCAATAATTTGTCTTTTCTGGGTACCACGAAAAGCCTGGAATAGAAACCTTGTACCTTTTCCTCTTCTGGTACTGGTTGAATAGCCCACATGTTCATGAGGGACAGAACTTGTTTCTGGGCCTCTGCCCACTGATTTGGGGGCAGATCTGGCCATCCGTTTGGAATTGGCAACGTGTGGAAGTGAAATCTGTATCCCTGGGTTACTATATTTAAAACCCATTTGTCCTGGGTAATATGTTGCCAGTTTCGTGCATGAAGTGCTAGTTTTCCCCCCAAAGGGGCGGCTAAGAGGTAAGTGCTTTGTGATGGTAGAGGGAAGTCATTGAGACTGTTTACTATAGGGAGGTTCCTTGTTGCTTCCAGATTTGGAGGTGGAGGCACCCCATTGTTTTGTTCTAAAAGTTCCTCGTGACTGAAACCTGGAGCCTTTGGAATGTCTTGATTTGACTTGAGCGGCTCTCGAGGGGACTGGAAATGACCAGTTCTTAGTAGGCCAGTGCCTACTAAATCTTGGAGGTTGCACTTGTAAGAAATCTTTCAGAGTTTGCATAGATTTAGCTTTATCTTCCATCTTTTTTAAAACTTCTTCAGCCGTATTACCAAAGAGACAGTCCTGTTGTAAATGAGCATCCAACAATTTTGCTTTAACATGGTCAGGCAGAGATTGCTCTTTGAGCCAAGCATGCCTTCTTAGCGCAGATCCAGTTACGGCAGCCCTGCAAGTGGCCTCCAAGGAATCAAAACCACATGGCAAAGTATGTTTTCCAACTTGTTCAGCTGAATGCAATAAATCCTGCAATTCTTTATTTTCCACGCAGTCAGAGATTAACATCATTTTCTGTTTAAGTAGTCCCATGATATGCTGTTGATATTTAAGCATATGAAATTGACAGTTTAAAGCCCTAATTGCTAAAGTTGCAGATGTGTAAACCTTCTTACCCCATCTATCCAGCACCCTAGAATCTCTATCAGAAGGGGTAGGATTTTTGGCAGTAGATGCCTTAATGCCCTTGGGACCCTGAGAAATAGTTTCAGGATCAGCAATAGGGTTTTTGAAAAGAAATTTATGGGAGTCAGGAACCTTGTAGTATCTGTCTGGTTTACAAGGAGCCAGAGGCACAGAATCAGGAGTCATACTAGATTCTAAAAAAACATCATCAACAATGTCTAGAACAGGAGCTATAGCCAAAGGCCTATGCTGAGGAAGTAGAAGAAAATCCCTAAGTCTCTTTTTAGATTCAGAGAAATCCTGACTTTCCCAGTGGAAATGTTCCCTTAAGGCATGTAAAGTTTCCCCAAAAGAAAAATCCTCAGGGGGAGAAGCAGAAGGAATAGAATCCTCTGCATCAGAGTCCTCTCATAAGTAGGAATAGACAAATCCTGGTCATTAGAAGAGTCAGAAGAAATAGAATCCTGTTCAGAAGATTCATAATCAATGTCTTGCCTAGGCCTCTTAGAAGGAGGGGGTTGACTACCCCTGATCAGAGTAATTAAATCTTCAGCCATTTTGATCATTTGTTTTTTAGGCATAGGGGCCTGCACGTGTGGCCCAGGCGTTGGTTTTTTAGACATGGATTTAGATTTTGGCCTTAGTTTTGAAGATGGCGTCGGTCTAATATACAAATCTGTAGGCCTGAAAACACCCTCAGAAGCTGGTGCCTGCACAGCGGCTCCGGACCCATCTAAGGTAGAGACATCCGCGGGTTCCATAATTGAAGCATCCCGCGGCATACCGTACTCCAAATGGGTCTCAGTAGAGGCCTGCAAATCAGAAGTAGTGGGTATCAGGGGCAGTGTAAGCACCTCACTAAGTACCGGCGAACCAGCGACTGGCTTAGGAGAAGCATTGTCGTCGGTTTTGGACCTCGATGGTCTGTCTCTGTCTTTTTCTTTGCGTTTTTTAGGTATTTCGGTAGTCGGATTGCTAACCGACGACATTTCTGGATAATTAAATCTTGAGCCAAAATATTTAGAAGCAAAAATATACTGACGTTTAATCGTGTGTTGATTAAATTTAGCACAAAACCAACAGCAAGGCACGTTGTGGTCAGGGCCTAGGCAAGGAATACAGTACAAATGAAAATCCTTATGAGGTATTTGCTTCCCACAAGTAATGCAATTATTAACTTTTACTGACATCGGTAAGGTGCAAGAAAAAGTTTCCCCAATGGGGTACTTAGCTTTTAGTTGAAGACTTCAGTTCTGAAACTCGAAAATGAAAATTTCAGGAGTCTACTGACCGGCACTTGCGAACTGCTTCTGCTTCAGGCACCGCACGGCAAGAAAGACTGATGTAATGGCATCGGCTACATGTTTTATGCCCCTGATGACCTGACGTCATGGAAGAAGGGACAGCAACCGACGCAGGACCCAAGACTTTGTTAATCAGGCCGATTGAGGACAACCTGCCAGCAGATTACCCCAAATGTAATGACTGCAACAGTGGAACACGAAGCACATCTGACAAATAGCCAGTGATACTGTCAGCTTGGGTAAAACTCATTTACTGGCTAGTAAGTATACTGCCTGGATGCCAGCACAGAGCAATTTTTGAGAACCTAAAAGAAAATCAACCAGAAAAGTTAAAGAGAAAACAGTGGATGGGAAAAATCCTGTAGCTATTCTTCAAAAAGCAGTTCAAATTTCAGAAGAGATGGCTTCCAGTAATTTAGAGGAAAAAATAAATCAAATGTACTCAGAGGTAATTAAAACAAATGAACTATTAAAGGAGCATATCAATACAAGCAGGATAAAAAGAAACTTTAGGAAACTATTCAGATGAACTGATGAAAACTGCAAAAATCATATGCTGAAATGAAGAGAAGCCTGGCTGAGTATGAGGTTTCTCAAGAGCTGTTTCAAAAAATGGCAGAGTTAGAAGATGGAGTAACAACTGAGTTTTCTGCTGTACCAGAGAAACTGGAGACAAGACAGTGTTTGAAGAAAATGTTTTTTCACTGTACAACAAGGCAGAAGAAAAGCTAATATATCCTACCAATAAAGGAATGTAGAGAATCAGGTGTGAGATTCAAGCTGTAGTATCCAGGTGTCTTCAGATCTTTTCCTGGAGGATCAAAGACTTTTTGGATGCAGGACAGGATAAGGATGAAATACAAAAAAGTCTATCCAACAAAAAAGTCAGTCAGCAAACAGAAGGGGACTCAATTAAGCTCACTGAGATGCTTTGTCAGTGAAACCTTTTTCCAATATTTTCAAGGAAAATGCCTGAGTGACAGAAAAAAGCACTGGAATTGACTAGAAAAATCAGGAGTACTTGGGACTTGAACCAGAGTCTGGTGATGGGAGATGAACATGAAGAGGATGAAGAACAGCAACACTTAAATTATTAAATAAGTATAATAATGCATCAGTGACATTTGTGAAATATGGCTTTGCAAGGAAAGAGTGGCTGAGAAAGACTGGATTTTGCTGATTTTGTTTAATTTATGGGTGAATTGAAAATCATATGTCCCATTTTATTTATGTCATTAATGTTTAGAAGGACACTAAAAGGAAAAAAATAAGTAAAACAATTGTTATTTTTACTAATATTTCTATAAAACATTTCATCATATAAAATGCATATTATGCTGTACACCAGTTTTCTGTAGTGGATATCGGGGGTATTTCAAAAGTGGGGAGAGTCTTTTCAGTGGCTGCTGCACGTGTTGTATTTATTTATTCATAATTGTTTACTAGAGTAGTGCACTGATAAATGTTGATCAATTTCAGGCTCAGCCTGGGTAAAATGCAAAACATTCCACAAGCAAAAATAAAGAAAAGTAAGCAACAACAGAATAGTTTAGACTAATTGCATAGAAAAAAAGTGTATATACAGTCTCGTGAACAAGCATAGTGCAATGTACTATCAAGCAGATTATAATGTACAATATATGCATTAGTTTGTAAAGTGAGTCAGTCCCAGTGAATTTTAAGAGAGGAGAAGAGAACTGGAAAGGAGACAGGTTAGGTGATATGTCCTGTGTTGAAGCAGGAGCATTCTGGCTTGAAATGTTTTTCAAGTTGCATTCTGAATTTAGAATAAGTGTTGATTTCCTTACAGTCAACCGGGAGAGCTTGCCAAAGAGTAGGTGCCTGAGATAAGTGATGTGGAGTTTTGCTGCAAGGGTAATGAGAGTCTGTGTGGCTTTTTGAGCAGTGTTCCAGATTGTATGAGGAGTTTTTTTTTTTTCATGAAGCCTAGCTGCAAGGGGAGTAAACATGTACAGCTGGGATCTTATAAGTAGGTTAGATCTTTGATTTACGGATGTGTGTTAAAGATATTAAAATAAACAAGTATTTTTAGTTGTAAGAAATATAAGCTTTACAATATAACAACAGAAAAAATGTTGGAGAGAAGCAAGATTAAGTTGATATCCTGTGATCTTAAGCTGCTGGGGTGGGGGTGTAAAAAGATCACTGATTATCTTACATACAGAATTAAAATAATTTCTCTTATTTTTACATGGAAGGATATCTGGATCAATGCCTTTGGCATAAGCTATAAGCAAACAGGCTTGAAAAATAAGAGAAAATTATAAAATTCATGAAAAATGCAAAATTTCTTGCAAAAGCACAGATATTACCTTGTTATTTTTTTTCATTAGGAAATGTTTTCAGTAGGAGTCAAGAAGTCTACAAGTGAGCGAAATTTACAAAGATTCCTTCATGCAGGTGCAGGGATATTAGCGGGTTTTTTTTGTTGTTGCTTTCTCATTGCAAACTACTTTTACATAAAGACAAGCTGTCTTCAGGTGCAATCAATTAATCTTGAGAGGTCTTAACATTCTTTTCTGAGGGAAATGCAAAATGTAACGGTACAAGGGCAAGCAATCTAATAAAATAATCAAGTTAGGAATTATGGGAAATAAATAAGAGGTAGCAGCCTCCGTAGCAGCCTGAATACTTTAATTAATTTAACATAACTGTGTACAACTTAGTTTAATTTACAGATGGCCACTGCACCTTTTCTTAGGCCGAAAGCATACAAGCTGTTTTTAACATCTGGGGAAAAAGATATAAGAAAAGAACAACCAGCAATCAGTGTAAGTGGCAACACAGGCTGTAACATGCACTTTATCACTGGTAACCTTAAATCTGAATTAGGTAATGTATGTGGGTGCAGCTGTCAATTTGGGGCAACTGTTCCTATCTACAGGGTTAAACTTCATTTTTTG
Organism: Protopterus annectens; assembly: GCF_019279795.1. Taxonomy (NCBI): domain Eukaryota; kingdom Metazoa; phylum Chordata; order Ceratodontiformes; family Protopteridae; genus Protopterus; species Protopterus annectens. The sequence goes on from NC_056725.1 coordinate 1,421,786,775, forward strand.
AAGTTGTACATACTTGTGTGTTTGTTCCAAGTTAACAGGGGATGGGGGTGTTCTGATTATGTACTGATTTTGTTTGAGGGTTTTCATTAGAAAAAATGTCTTGAAACATGTGACATAGGTTCAAAGGGAGATGAGAAGAAACAACTGTATAAAAGAGCAGTCTGCTAAACATTAGTGTCTACATGTAAAACAAAAGATGGAAATACACCCACAAAAAAAGTACAATTGTGTACACTTACCATAAATGTAGATGTTTGAGTGCATTCACTGTTGCAGTCCTGACTTGTGGGATTTCCTGCTGTGGAAGTCATTGGCCAGCCTGACTGCCAGAGTAAAAATCTCCCTTCTCCTAAGGCTGGCGGACATCCTAGCCAACATCAGTGTGCTTGGGTATGGAGAGAGACAGCTGATGCCATGACATGAGTTTTTTCTTGCCCCCTTGATGGTAGGAGCCACCAGGATGAGCCATAAAGCAAGGATCAAAGGCAGAAAACAGGCCCTGCACAGAAAATACACAGGGGGTTCTCTGGTTAATGAAGATAGAAGCAAACTACTACTGTAGGCAAAAGGGAAGGAGCAAGGGAAAGAAGACTACACAACTATATTATGTTCTTTGTGCTTCACTATTGCAGTCCTGACTTACCAAAGTTGAGATAAGGGTGGAAGGAAGATTATGGGGAAGAAAGGATGCCCTGTAGGATGGCAGTGGTAAATCCTGCTCTAGACTTGGAGAAAGATAATAGGTGGTAGGGTTTGGTAAAGGTATGCACAGGACCAGGTAGCAGCTTCCAAAATGTCTTTGGTAGGGACTCCTTTCAGGAAGGCAGCAGAAGTGGCAGTGGCCCTACTAGAGGGCGTCCTGACCATGATGACTGTAACTGTTTGGAAACTGGTTTCCCTTCAGAGCCAATGGGAAAGGACACAAAGAGCTGGTCTGATTTTCTGAAGTATTTCGTTCTGCCAGGATAGTAGGGGATCTATCTGTGCATATCCAATGAGTAAAGGATTCTCTCTCCCCGGTTCTGAAGATTGGGAAAGAAGGTGGGCAAGCGTAAATAGCGTGATTCTAGGATGTGTCTGTGATGACCTTGGGCATAAAGGATGGATTAGTTCTGAGTGATACTCTGTCTGGGTAGAATATGAGAAATGGTTCCACTGCCATGACAGCTTGCAGCTCAGAAACCCTCCCAGCTGAGGTGATACCCAGTAAAAGGGCAGTCTTCCAAGTTAAGAATTTTAATTCAGAAGAATATGCTGGTTCAAAGGGGGGAGGGGGTACTGTCAATCTTTCCAGAACAAAATTGAGGTCCCATGGAGGTGTGGGTTGCTCCTGGAGATCTGATGTGAATCATTGCCCTAAGGAATTGTTTCATCAAGGGGTGGGAAAAGACAGGAGGAAGAATAGGGGTGTGGGCTGAAATGCCAGAGGTGTGAATTTAGATAGGAGAAAAGCATAGGCCTCTGTCAACCAATGTAGCCAGGTAATCTAAAATGGGAGGGATATTGGCTGAGTTAGGACTGAGGCCTTGCTGCTAACACCAAGTGGAGAATCTTTTCCACTTGGCTGAGTATGAATTCCAAGTACTAGGCTTTCTAGCCTCCTTGATAATGTCTTCAACTTGTTTGTTTAGGGTATTGTTCAGAGGAGGATGTTGGGGGATTATCCAGGCTGAGAGTCTGTAGGTTGGAATGCATAAACCTCCCCTTGTCCTGAGTCAGAAAGTCCACTCTCTGAGGTAACTGCCACAGATTTTCATTGGTTAAACTTAGTAGCTGATGATACCAGTGCTGCCTGGGCCAGTCTGGGGCTATCAGAATTACCCTTGGGCCTTCCTCCCTGATTTTTAGGAAGACCCGGGGAAGAAAAGCCAGGGGGAAACACATAAAGGAAAAGGTGGCTCCAAAGGAAGGAGAAAGCTTCTGTCCTCCAGGCTGCGGGTAGGTTGTTCCTGGAACAGAGTCTTTTTAGTTGAGCAATTTCTTTGGTGGCAAAGAGGTCTAGCTGTGGGATCCCCATTTCTGGACTATGCTGAGAAATGTTTCCAGATGCAGATGCCATTCATGGGGATCCATCAAGTTCCTGCTAAGATGATCTGCTAGAGTGTTTTGAGCACCTAGAAGGTACTGTGTCATGATGTGCAACCCCAGACTGTAAGCCGTCTTCCCAGACCTGTACAGCTAGTCAACAAAGCGGGCAAGAGTGAGTGCCTCATTGTTTTTGTACAACATGACTGTAGTGTTGTATGTTTGACTTGCAGGACCCCTGGTTTCCACTTTTCTTTGAAAGCTACTAGGCCCTTTTGAGCCGCCATCAGTTCTTTCCAATTTATGTGATTGTCTCCGAGTTGAATTTCCCATCTACCTTGGGACTGAAGGTGTTGGATATGAGCCCCCCAGGCTGTCTCTAAAGCATCTGTGGTTAAAGTTTATCCCTGATGGGGTGACCCTGAATGTGAGACCCAGGTTCTGAGCACATGCCCGTATCTACTATGCACAGGGATCACCAGAATTTCTGTCTCCAGAGACTATGAGTGCTGACACCACAGATTCCTGAGGTACCACTGGAGCTTCCTCATGTGTAGCCTGGCCAGAGGGATCATGAGGATACAAGATGCCATGTAGTCTAATGTTTTCAGGAATTCCCCTGGCTGAGAGGCACTGTCTCCATCAATTTTTGGAAGTATTGAGTCAGGAAGAGGAATTTTTCTGGAAGGAAGAAGGCCTTTTGAAGGGAGGAATCCAGAAGAGCCCCCAGGAAAACTATCCTGGTGGACAGGTCTACACTGGACTTATGAAGATTTATGGTGAACCCCAATGAGGTGAGAAGGGACTGAGTGAAGGCCAGATTCTTGAGAAGCTTTGACTGACTTGTGGCTTGAATAAAGCAGTCGTCTAGATAGGGCTAAATTTGGATCCCCCTTCTTCTGCAGAAGGCAATCATCTGGGCTAAAACCTTTGTGCAGACCCTGGGAGCAGTAGACAAGCCAAAGGGCAGTGCAAAAGATTGACAGTGACTGGTACCTGCTCTGAAATGAAGAAAACTTCTGCAAGATTCCTCTACAGGAATGTGCAAGTTAGCATTATTTAGGTCCAAGGTGACCATTAAGGCCTGAGGGACTATCATGGGAAGAAGTTTTTGTAGGGTCAACACTCTGAATTTTGGTACCAGTAGGGACTGATTGAGGGAGGACTGGTCTAGAATAGGGCACCAAGAGCCTTTCTTTCTGGGAACTCTATCATTGTTCATGTTGGCGTGAATGACCTGAGACGTACCTCCCTGGACTACATGAAAAGAGACAAGGAAGAGCTCTCTGATTATGTAGCCCAGGCGGGTATGACCCTGACCCTGAGTAGCATCCTGCCCTCACCAAGAACGATACCGCAGTATAAAGAAAAAAATGATCAATTTCAAATATTGGCTAAGCTTCTGGTGTCATTCAAAGGGGATCCAGTGTCTGTCAGCCTGGGACGACATGCTCGACAGGCCTCATTGCTTCGCAAGAGACGGCTCGCACCTGTCACCCCTCGGCTTTCGAATACTGTCCAAGGCTCTTGCTGCCCCCATAGTGGCTTTTTTAGGCAAGGCTCAAAATTCAAACCTACCTCCGTAAACAGCAAAAATAAAAAAATTAGGGTTATGCTACCCAATGTTAGGAGTTTAAATCTCAAAATGAACATGCTCGAAGCACTCCTCAGTATGGAGAACGTCGACATCTGTGCAGTAACAGAAACCTGGTTCAAGGCTCCACAGAGCACCCCAGCACTACCGGGCTACAACTCATACCAAACATTTTGGCCAAAGAATATGGACCGAAACACAAAAAGAGGGGGTGTATCCATATTCATCAAGGATACCTACACCTCCAGATTAGTGGTGCAGCATGATACCTCCGAGATCATCCATGTGCAACTAACATCAGGCAAATCTGCATTGCAAATTGTGGCCTGCTACAGATCACCCTCCATGACCCAGGACCATCACTCCACCTTTCTGGAGACACTGGAAAACATGAAGGTCCTACCAAACACCCTGATATTGGGCGATTTCAATTACCCTACCGTTAACTGGGAAAACTACTCAAGTACAAACTCCCAGGTCCAGCGCTTCCTGGAATTTATCAACTCAAATGCCCTGGATCAGCTGGTAAATTCCCCTACCAGAGGTGAAAACATATTGGACCTGGTCATCACCAACATGGGCGACAGGTGTTCCACACCAGAGGTCAACCCATCGCTGGTTAGATCAGACCATAAACTAATCACTCTGGATGTCCATACCACACCACCACCTCCAACCAAGGAAACCACAGTGAAAAACTTTTCTATAGCAAACTCCACCTTACTTAAGACAGAGATGGTAAGTTTCACAGCCCCCACGCTAAAAGATAACAGTGTCCAAGATGCAGGAACCTTTACAAATGCACTCTATGAGCACCTACAAGGATGCATGGATCGTGCCATCCCTAGCAAAACCAAGACTCACTCCCCTAAGAGAAGGAAACCAGTCTGGTGGACCCCTGCCATAAACAGGCTATACAATAGGAGGAGGAAACTAGTTGAGAAAAAAAGCAAATCCCAAGAAGGAAAGACATCCCTGATCAGTATCAGTAAGAAACTAAGGTCCCTCATAAAATCCTCCAAGGCTAACTTTGAAAGAAAAATAGCCAAGGATTCGAAAGATAACCACAAAGCCTTCTCTAGCTATGTCAAGAATCTAAGTGGCACCTCGCAGATATGCTCTGAGCTAGGGCAAAATAGCACAAAATATACTGAACCCACTGATATTGCCAACATCCTGGCAGATAGATTCAGTGCAAACTTCACCCACCTCTCACCCCCAAAAGGGCCCACAACAATACCGGAAAAGTGTAGTGTCCCAGAAATCACAGACGCACAGGTGAAAACAGCCCTTTCAAAAGCCAAAAGCACAGCGTCAATGGGGCCAGATGGTGTCCCAGGCTGGTCTTGCATGTACTACAGAACGAACTAACCCCCCACCTAAACACACTGTTCAGCCTCAGCCTCTCCACAGGCTACGTGCCCATAGAATGGCGCACAGCAATGGTTATTCTGCTCCACAAGGGAGGGGCCACAACTGACCCTGGTAACTATCTGCAAGGCTATGCAATGCATCATCATGGAACTCACTGACAAAGACATTGGGAACCTCCAAAGACTTGACCTGAGCCAGTTCGGCTTTGTTAAGGGCAGATCATGCCTACTAAACCTGGTTGACATCTTCGAGACAGTCACCAAGGCCATAGATGAGGGGACGGTAGTTCACACAGCCTACCTTGACCTCGCCAAGGCTTTTGACACCATTCCCCACTCGGGAATTATAGAAAAACTCACCAGCCTGAACATAAACCCCTACGTCACGAGATGGGTTGCCAAATGGCTTACAGGCAGAACTCACACAGTAAGAATAGCGGCTCCAGGTCCGACTCTAAACCAGTCACAAGTGGTGACCCACAAGGCTCGGTCCTGGGACCCCTACTGCTCGGCATATACTTCTCATAAGTACAGGCAAACACAGGAGGACTATGGCTAACCAAGTTCGCCGATGACTGCAAACTGGGAGCCATAATTTACTCTCCGACTGACACGGACATTCTCCAAAAGGGCCTTACTGAGACAGACACCTGGTGTCAAAGTCATGGTCTCAAGCTAAATGCCAAAAAATGCATAGTCATCCCATTTGGGAAAAACAAAACACCCATGAATTACCACATAGGTGGCAGCCCCCTTAATACAGATGAGGTAATAAGAGATCTGGGGACCCAGGTAGATAGTAATCTCTCCTTTGACAATCATATTGCCAAAGTAGTTAGATGTAGCTCATCTAATTACTAAAGGGTTCGCATCTAGAAATAAAGAGGTTATAGTGCCCCTCTACTCATCACTCATCAGACCCATCATAGAGTACAATGCCCCGTTTGGGATGTACCTCACAAGACACTTCCAACAGCTGGAAAGACCACAAAAGTACCTCATCAAGAGGATTACTGGTCTCAAACATATGTCCTATACAGCCCGACTGTAAAAACTCCAGCTGTACTCAGTGGCATATCGCTTACTCAGAGGTGATCTCTGCCTGACTTACAAAGCCATGTCCAACTCAGAATTGATGGACATGCTTCACCTACAGAAATCCAAGTTACTGCGAGCCACTCGCTCTAGTGAGCTAAACCTCACCACAACAATAAATAGAACATGCAGGAGGGATAGATTCCTGTTACAGAGACTCCCCGTGCTTTGGAACAAAATTCCTAACTACATTAGGCAGAGCCCCTCACTAACGCTCTTCAAGAGAAACCTTGAAGAGTGGATGGGTAACAGAAAATACACCCCTGGGATCACTTTATTGGCTCTTCTTGACAGAGGCTCAGTTAATTAATCAATGGGGCTGCAAAAGCTGACACACTCTGGCTAGGCTTATAAATGCCCTCGGGCAAATAGCCTAGTACCTACCTATGAACCTATGAACTAGGAATAGCCTGGAATAGAACCCCTTCCCCATTTGGTATACTGGCATTAGTACCACTGAGCCCTGTCAGCATGGGTTATGAATCTAATAAAGGGCCTCTGCTCTTTACTTTTGTGGAATATCTGGGTAACCTGAGTATCTTAATGGCTCTTTGAAAGTGAGCCTGTGACCATCTGGGATAACTTTCAGAACCCACTTGTCTGAAGTAATGAGGGATCATTTTTTTTGAACAGGGATAGCATTCCTCCTAGTTTTCCTCCTATCTTTTCTGGAGAGGGTAGGGGAGGGGAGGGTGGGGAAAGGAAGAGTTACTGCTGCTCTCTGCCAGGGCTCTGTGGCCTATAACTCCCCTGCCTGGAGGTTTCTAAGGACCACTGCCTGGACCTTTGTGATTGATGCTGCTTTGTGGCCTTCCCCTCCAGGATTTCCTTTGCCTGCTTTTTGACCGACAGGGAAAGGACGAGTGTTTTGTGGGAAAATTCCTACTAAACTTAGGAGGCTGAACTTGGAGGAAGTCTTTGACAGTCTGCACAAATTTTGCTTTATCGTCCATCTTTCTAAGCACAGCCTCAGCTTTTGGCCCAAAGGGGAAGTCCTTATCCAGGGGTGCAACCAGAAGGCTGGATTTGATGGTCTATAGTGTCTGTTCCCTAAGCCAAGCATGCCTTCTAATGACAGAGCTAGATACAGCATCTCATCTAGAGGACTCCATAGCATCATAGCCATAGTGCAGAGTGTGTCTAGCCACCTGGGAGCAGGAATTGCAAAGGTCCAGCAATTCCTCGGAAATGTTCTTGTCCTCCAGGGAGGATATACTTTGCTTCATCTGATATAAGCTTGTTTGATTGTATTTTATTGTATAAAATTGGCAGTTAAGGGCTCTCATGGCTGGGTTGTCAGAAGTGTAGATTTTTTTTTTTACCAAACCAATCAGGGGCCCTGCTTTCTTTGCCAGCAGGGAAAGGTTTTTTTGAAGAGCAGGCTCTTGCTCCCTTGGGTCCTGGAATGACAACCTCTGGATCAGCAGAGGGATTTCTGAATAGGTATTTATGTGAGTCTGAGTCCAGCACCCTGTAAAACATGTCTGATTTTCAAGGAGCTAGAGGTACAGAATCTGGATTCGGGATGAATCCATAAAAACATCCTCTACCACCTACAACAGGGGAGGACTAGCCAAATGTTTGTGTTCTGAGAGGTCAAAGAACTCCCTAACCCTCTTTTTAAATTGTGGGTATTCCTGTGCCTCCCACTGAAAATGTTCCCTCACGGCATGGAGTATTCCCCCAAAAGTGATGTCTTCAGGAGGCAAAGCTGGAGCCAGATTCTCTTCAGAATATGAATCTTCAAAAGAAGTAAGGAAGGGTCCCTCCTCAAAAACAGACTCCCCCTGGTCAGAATCCTCATCTGAATCAGGAGGTTCAGAGAAATCTTCAGGGGTAGGATCCCTCTTCCTCTTCCCTGGGGAAGACTCCAAAGGGGGTTGCCTAGCTCTGACTAAGGAAATAAGGTCCTCAGCTAACATGACCAAGGTTTTGCTGATATCCTTGTGCAAGGCAGCCGGTAGGCCTAGGCCTAGGCATAGGACCAGAGGTAGAACCCTGCTTAGAGGTAAGCTCTGGCCTTGGGTCAAGGTAGATCCCCAATCCTGACGCCAGTTTCTTTGCAAAGAAGGACCGTCACAGGTAAAAGACCAGTTGTCAGAAGCCAAGGTCTGCTGAGTGACTCTGGACCTGACAGACAAACTGAAAGCCAAGCCCTGTGCAGAAGCTGAAGGACCTGACAGCATGTCGAACTCTGTACAAGTCTCGACAGAGGCCTGCACCACCACTTTGGTCACAGAAGGGTGCTGCAAAAGCACCTCACCTTCAGTGATGACAAGTCTTGGGGGACTGGCAGACAGTGAGTGATTGTCATCCAAGGCCCTAAGTTTGGGTATTTTTTCCTTGTCTTTCCTACACTTTGGGAGCTCAACCTTGGGACGACCATCGGACACCACTGCACAATGTGAGGTAAATGGCAGACTACGATGCCTACCTAAAACTTCGTCCCTATGCCTGACAGTCCTAGAATTGAAAAAGGGACAAAAAACGGCAACTAGAGACATCATGATTAGGACCTAGACAGGTGACACACAACGTATGAAAGTCTTGGTGTGGAATTTGTTTACCACAGTGAAGACAATTGTTAACCATATCTGATATGGACTAAAGCAAAAAAAAAAAAAAAAAGTTTCCCAATGGGGTACTTAGCTTTTAGATGACTTCTCTCTGGTGTGGACCGACCAACGCACTGAATGCTGCTTCAGGCTCCAACAGCAAGAAAAGACTGATGTCATGGCATCAGCTGTCTCCCTTTGTACCCAAGTGTACTGACATCAGATAGGATGACTGCCAGCCTTAAGAGGAGGGAGATTTTTAGTCTGGTAGTCAGGCAGGCCAAGTGCTTCCACAGCAGGAAATACCACATGTCAGGACTGCAACAGTGAAACACAAAAAATATCTGTCATGTACACTACATGGAAACAATAGTTTTTTTATCATAATGGCTACACTATCCATATTATCCTGAAAGGTAAATACTATACAGGTGGAGGCAAAAAAGGAAAGAGTACCGAATTATATTAAGAAATGCAAAGTGAAAATAGCAATGCTGCAAGAGGCACATTTGGAAATATATGAATTTGGCAAAAAAAGTATTTGGAGATGGACATTTAGCACAATATCAGGGACAAAGGAAAAGGGAAGCAATACCACTGGTTGCTTGAGGGGCTCCAACAGTAATAGAAAAGGGAAACAATAATGGTAGATTTGTGGTAGGAAGGGGCTACTGGCAAGGGTGAAAGGATATGCTAGCAAGTATTTAAATTCATGTCAGGACTGAAACTTGACTTGCAATAGTGAGGATGTATCATGGGAACCTAGACAGGAAAATATAACTGAACAGGCTAGATTTATGAAAATATATGGTAGGGAAGACATGAAGTTGGTAACAGGAACTTGGGCAGAATTATTCGCAAATGTACGACAACTGGGCTAGACGGGAGAGATTATATTACACAGGAACTTGTGCATTTAATGGACAGTGCTGACACACATCCTATAACTATTTCAGATCACTTGCCAATAATAACAAAGACAAAAATGCATGGTAATGAAGTAAAAATGAGAAACTAGTTCTTTCCCACCTACCTATTAAAAAGAGAGGAGTTTAAGGAGTGGGTAGTGGAAATTATTTAGACGTTACTACAGGAGATAGAAACTTCTTCAGAAGCGTTAACTTGTGAGTGGGATAAAATGGAAATGGAGTTTAAAAATAGGGCAGAAATAAGAGAAAGAGCTATTTTTAAGCTTAAAAAGTACAACTTTAAAGTTTTTCAGAATAAGGGGAATCTCACATAACAAGAAGAGGTGCAAAAGCAGAGTGCTAAAGAGAAAATAAGAAAGTATTTGAATACGTATGAAATTAGAAAAGAAATGTTAAGAAACTATTTTTGACACCACCAGAGCACAAAAACGTTTAGCTCAACAACTTAGGCAAAAGAAAATGGAAAGGGTTGTTGCCAAACTTAAACAGCCTATAGCAAGAAAAAGTAACCAGTGATCCTGTAGAGGTACTTGAGATAGTTCATAAACTTTATGAACATTTGTATAATGCAGAGAAATATGGAACACAAGAAAGAGCAGAAATTGAAATATTTATGGAAAACTAAATTCTGACAAGGTTTGAGGTAGAAAAGGCTCAACAACTTATAGTTAAGATATGAGGAGATGACATAAAATAGTGATATATAATCAATCTGCAGGCCAGTCCCCAGGAAAGAATAGTTGTGTAAAATCTTATCATAACCACAGATGTCCTTTCTCTTCCATATGGCAGTATTCTAGGTGTGGGATTTCCTGCCATCCGACGAGTCGTGCGTCGGCTTCTATACAAAAGCTTCAGCTTGGCTGCTGTAGTGTGTGCGTGTGTGGGACATCACACGTAGGGCCATAAACGAAGGGGCCTTAAATGAGGTGCCTGCACGCACAATCCTCAGAACTTGAAGGCCAGCAGGCAGAGAATAAGTCCCAGCAGGAGGTGTGCCAGTTGTTTACAGGTGTGTGACTTGGAGACCTACTGAAATGTAGGTAGTACAGAAAGGTATAAGACCTGGGGGAACTGGTGGGTAGGAAGGAATACTGCAATGTGGAAGAGAAGGACATCTACGGTTATGGTACGATTTTACACAACTATTCTATGTCCTTCTATTCCTATGTAGCAGTATTCTAGGAGTGAGAGTGTACCACAGCTTAAGAAGATGAGAGGGGGGTGGTGGTAGATGCAGAGGGTTCTACTAGACCCTGCAGGATTGCCCTGGCGAATCCTGTCCTAGCTCTGGAAACTTGGTCCAATTTGTAATGCTTGGTGAAGGTGTGGATAGTGGCACGGGTGGCTGCTTCCAAAATGGATGCTATGTCTAGGCCTTTCATGAAGGCCCTTGAGGTGTCCACAACTCTAGTGGAATGGGCCTTGATTCCCCTTGAGGGTTTCTTTCCATGGTGAGAGTAGTAGAAGCAAATAGCTTTCCTGCTCCAGCATGCAATGGTTTGCTTGCAGACTGCCTTGCCCAGGGCTCTGGGGTGGAAGTAGACAGCTGGTTAGTCTTTCTGATGGTCTTGGTCTTGTCCAGGTAGAATCTAAGTTGGCTGTACACATCCAGGGAGTGCAGTATCCTCTCCCCTTCATTAGTGGGTGAGGGAAAAAAAGGTGGGCAGATGAATGGATTGGTTGAGAGAGAGATCATTGACCACTTTTGGCATAAAGGAGGGGTTGGTTCGCAAGGACATCTTGTCTTTGTGGAAGACAGTGTAGGAGGGGCAGGCCATTAGAGCCTGCAGTTCTGAGCTCTTCTGGCTGAAGTGATAGCCACCAGAAGGACTGTCTTCCATGTATACATCTGTAAGGAACAAGATCCGGCAGGTTCAAAGGGATGCTGGGTTTATTTCTCTAAGATGTAATTAAGGTCCCAAGGCAGAGGAATAGGTTTCCTGGGTGATCTCATGTGCAAAACCCCTGTAAGGAAGAACTTTGCATCAAACCTGGCCAGCAAGGGGGGTTCCAGGGGCAGGCAGGCTGATATGGCTGAGAGGTGTACTTTTACAGAAGAATAAGAAAGGTCACTTTTTAGCAATTGACACAAGTAGTTTAGAACCAGGGGAACCTCAGCAGAGCTGGGGTCCCTTCCCTTTTGCAGACACAATTTTGCAAATCTTTCCCATTTAGCCAGGTAAGATTTTCTGGTGGTAGGTTTCCTTGCCTCCCTTAGGACTGAAAGCACATCCTCCGAGTACTGGTGTCTGAAAGGAATCAAAAGTTTATCACCCGCAGAGTCAGAGACAACATTTGTACCTGTGGGTGTATGAGAGCTCCTTTGTCTTGTGACAGTAGGTCCACCTTGTAGGGTAACTTGAAGTGATTGCCCTTGGCTAGTTTGTGAAGTAGGGGGAACCAATGCTGCCTTGGCCAGTAGGGAGTCACTAACAAGATTTTTGGTTTGTCCTTCTGAATTTTCAGGAGGGCTTTCTGAATAAGTGGGAATGGGAGGAAGGCATAAAGGAACTTCCCCTCCCAAGAAATGCTGAAAGCATCCACTCTCCATGCTAGAGGGGAGTGGGTTTTTGAGCAAACGTTCTGCAGTTGCCTGTTCTGGGGGGAGGCAAACAGGTCTATTTATGGAGCACCCCACCGGTGGACTATGTCTAAGAAGACCTCCCTGTTCAGCATCCATTTGTGTTGAGGCGAGGAGGTCCTGCTCAAGAGATCTGCTTGGTGGTTGTCCTGTGAGGGGATGTAGACCGCCTGCAGGACTAAGTTGAGCTGGGAAGCTAAGTCCCATATCAGCAGGGATAGACTGCAAAGCTGATAGGCCTTTGTTCCTCCCTGCTTGGTGTTGGTTTTGTTGGTGACAATCTGGAGCACCCCTGGAACCAGAAGGGGGGGGGGGTGAAGGTCTGTAGAGCTGAGAAAACTGATGTAATTTCCCTGATATTGATGTGTTTGGCCTGAAGAGACGGATGCCATTTTTCCTGAATCTTGTAAGAGGTCAGAGTTGCTCCCCAACCTGAATCTGAGACATCTGTATGCATAACTTGGGCTGAGGTGGGGGGCTGTAGTGGGAGCCCTGGGTTTAATTTCACTTGCTGGGTCCACCAGTTGATTTCTGTTTTCAGACAAGGAAGGAGGGGGATGGCCTGCTCTAGAGGATGTAGGTGCTGGGACCAGGTGTTCTTCAGGAACCACTGCAGCTTGTGCATGTGCATTCTTGCCAGAGGTAGCATGGGGATGATTGCTGCCATCAAACCCAGGAGACGAAGAAAATGCCTTGCCCTCACCTTTCGGGATAGTAGAGCTTCCTGGAAGTGGGTAGTTAAAGACAGAACCTTGTCCTGAGGTAGAAAGGCCTTCATTGTGTCTGTTCTGATTCTGCAGCCAAGGAAAATCTTGTCCTGGCTTGGGATCAGAGAGGATTTGGGGAGGTTGATGGTGAATCCTAGGTTCTGCAGAAGGGACATGGTGAAATGTAGATGCTTTAATAGAGCATACCTGGACTCTGCCAGAAACAGGATGTCATCCAGCTAAGGGTAAATTTGTATCCCTTGAGTTTTGCAGAAGGCAATGGCTGGGGCTAGGCACTTTGTAAAGACCCTGGGGGCCGTGTATAAACCAAAGGGCAAGGCAGTAAATTGGAAATGAGAAGAAGGGCCAGAGAAATGCAGGAATTGTCTGTGGGAACTCCTGATGGGTATGTGCAGGTAGGCTTCCTTTAGGTCTAGGGTGACCATGAAGGCCTTGGCTAGAATGAGAGGCAGCAAGGTGGGGAGACAGAGCATTTTGAAGGAGGGTACCTGAAGATGTAGGTTTAGAAAGGACAGATCTAAGATGGGTCCCCGGGGGCCATCTTTTTTGGGGACCAGGAAGAGACAGGAGTAAAACCCTTTTCCTTCTTGTCCTGGAGGAACAGGCTCTATGGTGCCTAGCTGTAGAAGATCTGCCAGAACTTGTGGTATGAGATGGGCCTGGTTTTTGGGGAGGGAAGGGATGCTGTTTCTGGGTGGCTTCTGTTTCCAAGATAGGAAGTACCCTTTTTGGATAATGTTTAAGACCCACTGGTCTGAAGTGATGGATTGCCAAAGGTGGAGACAGTGAGAAAGGCAGGCTGAGAGGGGGTGGTGGACAAGGCAGTCACACATTACTAGGGCCTTCTCTGTCCTAAAAAGGCTGTCTGGGTTGCTGTGGTGGAGCAGAGGATCTGGAGTTAGTACATCTTCTGGCCCCTCTCCTGGACCTGGAAGAGGAGGGCTGTGGAGTACATCTTACAAAGGTGGCTTTAGCAGGGTAGTTCCTATAACACTTGGGTATGGGCAACACCAGCAAGTGCTTAATGTCCTGGAGTTATTTGCTTTTTTCTTGCAGATTTTTAAAAAGGTCAGTGGATTGTTTTCCAAACAGCACATTGTGGTCTAGAGAGGCATCCAGGATTTTAGCCTTTAAGTCCTCGGGGAGGTTCTGGAGTCTTAGCCATGAGTACCTTTTGAGAGCTGAAGCAGATGCTGCAGACCTAGCGGATGCTTCTGCAGTATCGTAGCTGCACCTTATGGAGTGTCTAGCTACCTGTTGGGCCAAGGAAAGTTTGGATGAGATGTCTGTTTTGCTGGGACTGTCAGGCAAGGAAGCCAGCATGGAGGAGGTTTATCTAAAACGTACTTGGTCATGTGGGTCTGATAATTTATGGCTCTGAAAGCCAAAGTTGACGAAGTGCACACCTTCTTCCCCATCCTATCCATGTACTTACTGTCTGTCAGTGGGTAGTAGGGAGGCAAAGGGCAGCAGTCTAGATTGCTTATCTGCCATGGTGGCAATAACAGCTGGGTCTGCCAAAGGTGGCTTAAGTAAGAATTTGTGGTCCTCTGCTAATTTATAGAAGCGGTCCGGACACTTAGGGGCCAGAAGCTGGGAGTCAGTGGCCTTAGAGACTGCATTGAAAGCATCTAAGTAATCAGGCAGAACAGGGGGAACTGCTGAAGGAGAGGGTGATTGCACTTGCAGCAGTTCAAAGTACCTTTTTTGGGTGCCAGTCATTTGGGAAGTGTCCCAGTTAAAGTAATCCTTCATCTTGGTGATGGTCTCACCAAAAGTAGTGTCCTCAGGGTGAGAGTCCCCCTCCACAGATTCCTCATCCGCACAGTAATATTCCAAGGGGGAGGTAATCTGGGAAACATAAGAAATGGACTCATCTGATGAACAGAAAGAAGAGTCATGTTCTTCTTCCCTGAGTTGAGGGGTTATGGATGGGAGGGAAGAAGCACAGACTGGCCTAGGGCTCAGAAGAGGCAGGGTGGAAGTGACTGAGGTTAAAATCCTAACAGTCATGAAGGCCTGCATGAGAGAGGAAGTGAAGGCCTGCCAATCCGGTATGACTTCTGAAGAAGAGGAGTTATGTTTAGTTTTCTGCTTCTTTTTGGCCAGAGAGGAAGTAGAGTGGCCTGGCATTGGGTCTGGAGATTAGCACATACAAAGTCTGGATTCCTGCCGGAGGTACCACAGAAATTCATTCCCCCTCGACCTCGAAGGGTGTCGATGTCTGAGTAGGCTCCGAGGACGTGCTGGTCGTAGGCTTCCTCGAGGGACGTTGTTGCAGTTGATGGATCCTCTGAGTGGGCCTCAACCCCTAGACTGGCAGTTGGCAGTGCGTCGGGAAGCAGAGCAGCAAGCGAAGAAGGCCTAGGAAAAATTGGCCTTCTTTTGCATGAAGGTTCAGGTGCGGCCTCCGATGCAGGAACCATCCTAAGGGCTAACCATTTGAGGCGTTGATTCTCGAAGCAGAGATTTAATGCGGCTAGATGGCTGCGCAAGGTCTTAGCCACAAACGATTAACAAATAGCGCAGGAGGAGTGATCGTGTTCCTGGGCTAGGCAAAACACACACCTGTCATGGGTGTCCTTATGGGGTTATCTGGCACCTGCACCGGCACTTTCCCCTTTTTCCTGACATCAGCCAAAGGCTACAACCAAGTGTTAGCTAAAATAATCGTCAAAAATAAGAAAATTTGAAACCCAATGGGCTACTTATCTTTAAGATGCGACATCTGTGAAGAAGCGATCGTATCATGCGAATGTCATCTGTGGCTAAAACGTTCTGAGGATTGTGCATGCAGACGTCACATTTAAGGCCCCTTGGTTTATGGCCCTACGTGTGATGCTCCACGCACACTACAGCAGCCAAGCTGAAGCTTTTGTATAGAAGCCAACGTACGAGTCGCCTGAGCGCAGGAAATCCCACACCTAGAATACTGTAACATAGGAATAGAAGGACATCAGATGATATTCCTATGGAAGTTAAGAAGGAAGAAAGTGATAAAGATCTAGAAGATTTTGTTTAACAGTATTTTAAAAGGAGGGGAAGCACAGTACAGTTGTGTACAGTTACTATAAATGTATATGTTCGAATGTATTCACTGTTGCAGTCATCACATTTGGGTTATCCCTGCCAGGGTAGCCCTCAGCCAGCCCAAATACCAGAGGCTTAGTATTTCTGCGTTGGTTGCTGTCACTTCAGTACTGACGTCAGGTTGTCAGCAGTATAAAGTAAGGAAGCCGACACCATTACATCAGTTTTTCTTGCCCTAACCTGTCAGAAGCCCCCAAATAGGAGGCAGGTTCTGGTGGAAGAACCCCACCACTAGAAAGTAAATACCAGCAAGTCCCTTGTAAGAAGGCGAAAAGAAAAGAGGGGGATGGAGGGAAGGAAACCAGGACAGCAACAGTTAATACACTCGAACATCTACATTTATGGTAAGTGCGCACAACTGTACTATGTTCTTCGTGTTTCACTGTTGCAGTCATCACATTTGGGTTGATCCCCAAAGCTGAAGAAAAGAGTGGAGGCTGTCAAGAAGACTGGTGGCAGGCTAGGATGCCCTGCAAAACTTTGGTGGCAAAGCCTGCCCTGGATATGGAAAAGATAGGCAGGTGGTAATGCTTGGTGAAGGTATGAACAGATGTCCATGTTGCAGCCTCCAGGATGTCCCCGGTGGGGACCCCTCTGAGGAAAGCTGCAGAGGTGGAGGTTGCTTTGGTGGAATGTGTCCTGGCCCCCTTGGGGGGGAGGTTTCCCATGCTGTTTGTAGCAGAAATGGATGCAGTGTGCTATCCATTTGGAAACTGTTTGTTTGGATATGGCCTTGCCCTCTGCAGTCATCACATTTGGGTTGATTCCCAAAGCTGAGGAAAGGGGTGGGGGCAGTCAAGGAAACTAGGAGCTGGCTAGGATACCCTGCAAGACTGCAGAGGCAAACCCTGCCCTGGATTTGGAGAAGAGAGGCAGGTGATAGTGTTTGGTAAAAGTGTGAACAGATGTCCAGGTGGCAGCCTCCATGATGTCCCTGGTGGAGACTCTTCTGAGGAAAGCTGCAGAGGTGGAGGTTGGTCTGGTGGAGTGAGTCCTGACCCCCTTGGGGAAGGCTTTCAGTGTTGTTTGTAGCAGAAATGGATACAGTGTGCTATCCATTTAGAAATGGTTTGGCCTTCTGCCTCAGTAGTAAAGCTAACCAGCAATTGTTCAGACTTTCTGAAGGATTTAGTCCTGTCTAGATAGAATCTGAGCTGTCTGTGCACATCTAGAGAGTGCAGGATCCTTTCCCCCTTTTACTGGGGATGAGGAGAAAAGGTGGGCAAGTGAATGGATTGCCTGACAGCCACACTGGACACCACCTTGGGCATGAAGGACGGATTAGTCCTGAGGCATACCCTGTCAGCACGGAAGATGATGAAGGGTTCTCCACAGTCATGAGTGCTTGCACCTCGGAGACTCTTCTGGCTGAAGTGATGGCCAGAAGGAAAGCTGTCTTCCAGGAGAGATATTTTTGCTCTGCAGAGGAGGCTGGTTCGAAGGGGGGTAGGGTGAGCCTTTCCATCACAAAGTTAAGGTCCCAAGCTGGGGTTGGTGCTCTTATGGGTGGCCTCAAGTTGCTAGTCCCTCTTAGGAACGGTTTGATCAGAGGGTGTGAGAAAAGGGGCTGTTCAGTGGGAAAATGAGCAGAGATAGCAGAGGCATGAATTTTAATAGAGGAAAATGAGAGGCCAGTGTGTAGCAGGTCAGTTAAGTAATCCAGGATA
Organism: Protopterus annectens; assembly: GCF_019279795.1. NCBI lineage: Eukaryota > Metazoa > Chordata > Ceratodontiformes > Protopteridae > Protopterus > Protopterus annectens. Next base: position 1,421,804,415 of record NC_056725.1, read on the forward strand.
AGGGGGAGGGGCTGTGCCGTATTGGCTCCCTTAGTCTGAACCCAGGTGCAGAACCTTTTCCATTTGTCTGCTTAAGACTTTCTAGTGCTAGGACGTCTGGCCTCATGTATAACATGTAGAACCTGTTTACTGAGATTGGAAGATTTATCAGGGTTCAGGGAATAAGCCAAGCTGCCAAATTGAGGGTCTGCAATTGAGGATGCATGAAATCCCCTTCCCTCTGGGTCAGGAGGTTTGAAATCTGAGGAAGATGCCAAGGTGGCAGTGGGGACAGGCTGAGCAGCAAGGGGTACCAGTGCTGGCGGGCCAGTCTGAAGCTATAAGAATTGTCCTTGTTTTTTCCTCCCTTATTTTGAGCAGCACCCTGGGGATGAGAGGAAGTGGAAGAAAGGCATAGACCAATAATCTGACCCCCGGGGAAAAACAGGGCATCCACTTTCCAAGCCATGCGGTGATGCTCCCTGGTGCAGAATTTGCTGAGCTGATGGTTGGTGTGGGAGGCAAATAGGTCGACCCTAAGGGTGCCCCTTCTCGGAGATATTAGGGTGAAGGTTCTTCTGCTGAGTTGCCACTCTTGGGGGTCCAGAAGATTTCTGCTTAATTGGTCTGCCAGAGAGTTGAGAGAACCTGGTATGAATTGCGCTAACAGGTGGAGTTGCATGGCAGAGGCTGTGTGCCAAAGGGTCATGGCCAGCCTGCATAGGGGGTAGGAGTGAGTTCTTCCCTGCTTGTTGATATACCACATCACAGTGGTGTTGTCTGTTTTGATGAGGAGAGCCCCTGGGGAGAGAAGGGGCTTGAAAGCTATCAATATGATGTACCGCCATCATCTCTTTTAGGTTGATGTGCAGAGGGATATGCTGTGGGCTCCACTGGCATTGTATGCACCTGCCGTCCAGGTGTGCACCCCAAGTATAGTCTGATACATCTGTGGTGAGGGTCTGGGTGGCGTGGGGTGGTGAGAAATGTAATACCTTGCTGTAGTGGCATGCTGTTGCCCACCAAAGAAGATCTTTTCTGAGGCAAGGAATTGTAGGTATAAGAGTCTCCAGGTCTTGAGAGTCTTGACACCAAAGGCTTTTTAGGTACCATTGAAGTTTCCTCATATGCAGTCTGGCATATGGAATGAGTAGTATGCAAGATGCCGCGAACCCCAGAGCTTGCAGGATTTTCCTTGCTGATAGTTGGGATCTGGTGGCTAGTTGAGAGAAGTAGGTTGTCAGGAAAATTTGCTTTTCTGGTGTAAGGAATGCCATCTGGGATCTGTGTTCAGGCTTGCTCCCAGGAATATAACCCTTTGGTTGGGCACCAGTTTGGATTTCTTTTCGTTGATAGTATACCCTAGGGAGGTTAGAAGGGACTTTCTGCATGTTTCCCTGATAGGAATGTGGAGGTAGGCCTCCTTTAGATCTAGGGTGGCTAGCCAAGCATCCTTGGAGGGCATGGGTAGCAGGTAATGGAGGGTGAGCATTTTGAATTTTGGGGTCACCAGGAAGGTGTTTAAAATGGATAGATGAAGGAGGGGACACCAGGTGCCCTCTTTTCTGGGTACCAAAAAAAGTCTGGAATAGAAATGATGGCCCTTCTGTTCTGCAGGAACATGCTCTTCTGCCCTCATAGAGAGCAGGGAAAGGACTTGCTTTTACGCCTCTGCCCACTGGTTTGTTGGAAGATCTGGGAACACTTTTGGGGCTGGAAGGTTGTGGAAAGAAAATTTGTATCCCTGGGACACTATGTTGAGAACCCAGTGGTCGTTGGTAATGGTGGCCCAGGTGTTTGCATGAAAGGAGAGTTTTCCTCCTAGGGGTAAGTGAAGGTGAGTCATTGTGAGTTCTTAGCATAAGGGGGTGGCTTAGAAAGTACAGTTGTGTACCTACCATAAATGTAGATGTTCGAGTGTATTCACTGTTGCAGTCATTACACTTGGGTTATCCTGCTGGCTGGCTACCCGCAGTCGGCCTGAATTCCAAAGTCCTGGTCCGGCGTCGGTTGCTGTCGCCTCTTCCCTGACGTCAGTGCGCCAGGGGTATATAAGATGCAGCCAACGCCATTTTCTTCAGTTTTTCTTGCCCCAGATGTCAGGTGCCCCCAAAAGGGTAGGCTAAAAATATTGCTTATAAAAAGCATGCGCTAAAATAAACATTACCTTCATCTACAAGCAAATACACCACATAGGTTGTATAGAATAGAGAAGTACAGATAAGTACAGATAAGTCCCAGCAAAAAAAAGGGGATGGTTGGTGGGTAACCTGGACTGCAACAGTGAATACACTCGAACATCTACATTTATGGTAGGTACACAAATGTACTACGTTCATCGTATTTCACTGTTGCGGTCATTACACTTGGGTTGAATCCCAAAGCGGAGGTTGGGCGGCTGGGCCTAAATAGAATTAGGAGTGGCTATGAGGCCCCTGCAGAACTGCAGTGGCAAAGCCTGCTCTGGATTTAGAGTAAAGAGGTAAGTGGTAGTGCTTAGTAAAAGTGTGCACTGAAGTCCAAGTTGCAGCCTCCAAAATATCCTTGGCCACTGAGGAAGGCTGCTGAGGTGACTGCTGCCCTGGTCGAATGTGGTCTAATGCACTTAGGCACTGATTTGCCATGTTGTGAATAGCAGAAACGAATGCAGTGTCCTATCCATTTTGAAATAGTCTGCTTTGAGATCGCCTTTCCTTGTGATCCTGCAGCATATGCCACTAAAAGTTGCTCAATCTTTCTGAAAGCTTTAGTTTTGTCCAAGTAGAAGTGTAGCTGTCTGTGTATGTCCAAAGAATGCAGAAGTCTCTCCCCTTTATTCTGTGGGTTTGTGTAAAAAGTAGGCAAATGAGTCCAAACACTTTTTAGATACCATTGTAGTTTCCTCATATGCAGTCTTGCATATGGAATTAGCAGAATGCAGGATGCCATGAAGCCCAGAGCCTGCAGAATTTTTCTTGCAGATAACTGGGTCTTTGTTGCCATGTTTTCGAAGTAAGAAGTCAGTTGCCTTTGTTTGTCTGGCGTGAGATAAGCCATCTGGGCAGTTGTATTTAAGCTTGCACCCAGGAATATTATCTCTTGAGAGGGTACCAGTTTTGATTTCTTTTCATTTACTGTGTACCCTAAGCAAATTAGTAATCTTTTTACAAACGCCAGATACTTTAGTAGAATGTCTTTGGTCTCTGCTTGAATAAGGCAGTCGTCCAAGTAGGGATATATTTGAATTCCTCTTTGTCTGTAAAATGCAATTACTGGTGCCAGGCATTTTGTGAAGACTCTAGGAGCAGTAGATAAGCCAAAGGGCAGTGCAGAGAACTGGTAGTGCATTGAGCCAGCTATGAATCTGAGGTATCTTCTGCAAGATTGTCTGATTGGGACATGCAGGTATGCCTCTTTGAGGTCCAAAGTTACAAGCCAAGCTTTCTTGCCCGGCATGGGCAGAAGCTGCTGCAGAGTCAACATTTTGAATTTTGGAACGTCCAGAAAAGTATTTAGAATAGACAGGTCCAGAATTGGTCTCCAGGCTTTGTCCTTTCTTGGCACTAAGAAAAGTCTTGAGTAAAATCCTTGTCCCTGCTCTTGTTATGGCACTGGCTGAATAGCCCTCATGTTCATGAGAGATGAAACTTGTTTTTGTGCCTCTGCCCATTGATTGTGTGGCAGGTCTGGCATACCTTTTGCCTTTGGAAGGGTGTGAAAGTGGAACCTGTAGCCCTGAGAAACTATATTTAAGACCCATTTGTCCTGGGTGATCATGTGCCAATTTTGTGAAAAAAGTGCAAGCTTTCCCCCTAAGGGTGCTGCCAAAAGATAAGTGTGTGGCATTGGCAGAGGGAAGTCATTGTGACTGTTTCCTGTATGGCTGTGATTTGTCTTCTCTGCTTTTGGAGGTAGAAGCACCCCATTGTTTGGGCCTGTATGAGGCCTGGGGCTGTTGTCTGCTTCTAGGCATCTGTATCTGCCTCTCTGTCTGACACAGGAAAGGACCAATTCTTAGAAGGCCAGTTCCTGCTAAATCTGCGTGGCTGTACCTGTAAGAAATCCTTTAATGTCTGCATAGATTTAGCTTTATCCTCTATTTTCTTCAACACCTCTTCTGCTTTAACACCAAAGTATCATGCTGTAATGGAGCATCCAATAATTTTGCTTTAACATGATCAGGCAGATTCTGTTCCTTTAACCAAGCATGCCTTCTAATGACAGAACCTGCAACAGCGGCCCTGCAAAAGGCCTCCAGTGAATCAAAACCACATTGCAAAGTATGCTTTCCCACTTGTTCAGCTGCATGCAATAAATCCTGCATTTCCTTCTTCTCTGAACATTCAGAATTTGTCAACATTTTCTGTTTTAGTAATGACGTTAAGTATTGCTGATATTTAAGCATATGAAGCTGACAATATAAACCCCTTACAGCCAAGGTAGCAGAAGTGTAAACTTTTTTCCCCCATCTGTCCAGTGCCCTTGAGTCCCTATCTGAGGGGACAGGGTTTTTTGCAGTAGAGGCCTTGACCCCTTTGGAACCCTGAGATATAGTTTCTGGGTCAGCAGCAGGGTTTTTATATAGAAATTTATGAGAATCTGGAACCCTGTAGTATCTGTCTGGCTTAACAGGTGCAGGAGGTAGAGAGTCGGGAGACAGTCCGGTCTCTAAAAACACATCATCTACAATGTCTAGAACAGGTGGAATAGCAAGAGGTCTGTGCTGAGGTAGTAGAAGAAAGTCTCTGAGCCTTTTCTTAGATTCTGAGTAATCTTGGCTCTCCCAGTGGAAATGCTCCCTCATGGTATGCAGGGTTTCCCCAAAGGAATAATCCTCAGGAGGGGAAGCTGAAGGAACAGATTCTTCAGCATCAGAATCCTCACAAGGAGGAATAGAGTATCCCTGTTCTGAAGAGGAGTCAGAGGAAATGGAAACCTGATCAGAGGAATCATATTCAGTGTCTTGCCTAAGCCTCTTATCAGGAGGGGGATGGGAACCCCTGATCAAAGTAATTAGGTCTTCGGCCATTTTGAGCATCTGTTTCTTAGGCAGGGAAGTCTGTCCTGGAGAATGCTGTACTTGTTTCCGTGTCTTTAAAGCTGTTTTAGTCTTTGTCTTGGATGCTGAAGTTGACTTGATATAAAGCTGTGTAGGTCTGAAAACACCCTCAGAAGCCGATGCCTGCTCAGTGGCTCCGGACCCATCTGAGGGAATAGTTTCCGAAGGCCCAATACCTTGAGTATCCAGAGGCCTAGTTGCCTCCACGTGGGAGTCGGAGGCGGCCTGTGGCTCTGAGGTAGTGGGTGGCAGGGGCTGCGAAAGCGCCTCACTGAGAACCGGTGACTGGCCTAGAAGAGGCTTCGTCATCGGTTTTGGACCTCGGATGCCTGTCCTTTTCTTTTTCCTTGCGCTTTTTATGAACTCCGGTCGTCAGCTGTTCTGACAGCATTATATAGTTAAACCTTTGGTCAAAGTAATGAAATGCAAAATCGTACCGACGCTTAATAGTGTGTTGGTTAAATCTAGCACAAAACCGACAACTACCAACTTTGTGGTCAGGGCCTAGGCAAGGAATACAGTACGAATGAAAATCCTTATGAGGTATTTGCTTTCCACAAGAAATACAATTGTTAACTTTTTCTGACATCAGTCTGGGGCAAGAAAAAAGTTTCCCAACGGGGTACTTAGCTTTATTGAAGACTTCGGCTCTGAAATTCAATTTCAAAAATCTCAGGAGTCGGCCGACCGGCACTTGCGAACTGCTTTTGCTTCGGGCACCACGTGGCAAGAAAGACTGAAGAAAATGGCGTCGGCTGCATCTTACATACCCCTGGCGCACTGACGTCAGGGAAGAGGCGACAGCAACCGACGCCGGACCAGGACTTTGGAATTCAGGTCGACTGCGGGTAGCCTGCCAGCAGGATAACCCAAGTGTAATGACTGCAACAGTGAAACATGATGAACATCTCCCTAGTTTTGAAGTGGAGGTAGTCCACTGCTTAGATCTCTGTATTCCCTGTTGTCGGTGGGGTCTGGTTCCCCAGGGTCTGATCTGAACTAGCTTAGTGGGAGCAGGAAAGGACCAGTGCTTGGTGGGACAATGCCTGCTGGACCTGTAAGAAATCTTTAACTGTCTGCATGGATTTTGCTTTTTTTCCATCTTTTTTAAGACCTCTTCTGCCTTCGTGCCAAATAAGTTGTCTTTTTGCAAGGGGGCATCCAAAAATTTAGATTTGACATGGTCTGGCAAGAGCTGTTGCTTAACCCATGCATATCTTCTAATGACAGATCTGGTGACTGCTGCTCTGCAAGAAGCTTCTAGGGCATCAAAAACACAGTGCAAGGTGTGTTCAGTTACTTGATTTGCAGAATGCATTAACTCTTGTAACTCTTTAGATTCTGCACAAGCAGGAAAGAAATACATTTTTTGTTTGAGGAGTTCCAGGGTATGTTGCTGAAATTTTAGCATACTGAACTGTCAATTTAGTGCCCTGATAGCAAGGGTAGCTGAGGTGTATACTTTGTTACCCCCATCTGTCTAGAGCTCGGGAATCCCTGTCTGAGGGGGTGGAATTCTTAGCAGAGGTTGCTCTAATCCCTTTAGGCCCTTGAGAAATTACCTCAGGGTCAGCATTAGGATTTTTAAAAATAAATTTGTGTGAGTCAGGGACTCCGTAGTACATGTCTGGTTTTCTGGGTGCAGGAGGGAGGGTGTCAGGAATCAAGCTGGATTCCAGGAAAACATCTTCCATAACATCCAGGACTGGGGGAATGGCCAAGGGTCTGTGCTGCAGAAGATCTAAGAATTCCCTAAGTCTCTTTTTTTGACTGAGGGTAGTCCTGACTCTCCCATTGCAAATGCTTCCTTAAGGTATGAAGGGGTCCCCAAAGGAAAAATCCTCTGGGGGAGAGGCTGAAGGAATGGAATCTTCTGCATCAAAATCCTCATAAGTAGAGAGGGGTTGCAAGTCTTCATATTCAGATCATCAGAGTCATCTGACTCTTCTTCAGACAAAACTACAGTGGAAAGATCTCTTTTCCTTTTGGGGGGGTAGCCTGGTTTCCTCTGATCAGCATAAGGTCTTCCACCATTTTAAGCATTTGGGTCCAAGGCAAGGAAGCAGGTGCCTGAGATTGGGTCGTCAGTTTCTTGGGTGTGATTCATACCCTGGGCCTAAGAAACTAGTTTTTTTGAAAGAACGGTAGACGTGAAAGAAGTCATTGGTTTGTGTCGACAATCGGTAGTGAGAAGGACTTCTTCGGAAGCCAGTGCTTGTTCAGTGGCTCTGGACCCAACCAAGGTAGAGACGACTGCAGGATCCTTAGTCGAAGAGTCATGTGGCATACCGGACTCCAAAAGGGTCTCGGTAGCAGCCTGCGAATCCACAGAAGAGGGCATCAGGGGCTGTGAAAGCGCCTCACTGAGGACTGGAGAACTGATGACTAGCTTAATGGGAGCATCGTGGTAGGTTTGGACCTGTGCGGTCTGTCTCTGTCTTTATCTTTGCGCTTTTTTGGAAGATTTGCCATCGGGTGGATTACCGAAGCCATATCGGAGTTAGAGGACTGTAAGCGAAAATATCTGGCTACAATAAGGTCCCGACGATGGACAGTTCTTGCGTTGAACAAAGCACCGAAACGACAGTGGGGGACATCGTGGTCTGGGCCTAAACAAGTGACACAGTAAGAATGAAAATCGCAGTGTAGTATTTGCTTTCCACAGGCGAGACAATGGTTAACTTTTTATGACATTGGTTAGTGCAAGAAAAAAGGATTCACAATGGGGTACTTAGCTTTAGAAGACTTCAACTTAAATTCAGTAGACAAAACCTCAGGTAGCGGCCGACCGGAACTTGTGCAAACTTCTTCTGCTATGGGCTCCATGGCAAGAAAGACTGATGTAATGGTGTCGGCTGTCTTACTTTATACTACTGATGACCTGACATCAGTACTGAAACAACAGCAACCAACGCAGAAATACTAAGCCTCTGGTATTCGGGCCAGTCAAGGGCTACCCTGGCAGGGATAACCTAAATGTGATGACTGCAACAGTAAAACACGAAGAACATCAACATCTTGGAAGAAAGCTGTGGTGGCTATATTACCCACAGGTAAAAAAGACCCATCAGACCCAGCTTCATATACACCTACTGCAATTTAAACCATGACTATAAAGTGTTTATGTCTATACTAGATAAAAAAAATGGCAAAAGAGTTGGCAAAATTGATAGATATGGATCAAAGAAAATTTGTAAAGGGTAGGCAAACGTTTGACAACATTAACAAATCAATTATGATCCAGAAGGAAGCAGAATGCAAAATACCACTGTGTTTGGTGGGTGTTAATGTAAATAAAGCATTCGACAGAGCAAGCTGGGATTTTATGAGGAGGGTAATAGAAACAATTGTATTTCCTGACTCAGAGCCATTGGCAAAGAAAATACAGGACTCAGAAATTCAAGGATATAACTAGTATGTTAATCAAGAAAAGTTGGCTTTATTTGTAGATGATATTATTTTGTACCTGATAAATCCAGAAAAGGACATCTCAGTGCATTGGAACATTTTGAGGTACTTAAGTCTTTTCAGGATATAAAATTAATTAAGATAAAGCAAAGGCTATAGACATAAATTATGTACTCACACACAAAATGGTTCAGCAATATCCATATTTATGGTGACACAATAAATATTTAGGAGTATGGATTAAAAAGGCTTCTGTTATGGTAGCTAAGGATATATGGAAGAGAATAAATCAAAGATAATACATAAAAGTGAGAATCTGGAAGCTGTTGTTTGTGGACATGGATAGCAAATATATGCAATAAAAATATTTTTAGTCTCTTCAGTTTTTTATATGTTTGTCAAGCATATTTTAGCAACCAGAGGAGAAACTACAAACAGTTACTTAAGAGTTGAAGGAATTTAGAGGGGAAGACAGTTAAGAGTTGAGTGGGATACGTTGATCCAATAGAAAAAGGTTGTTCAGGATTACCTGATTTGAATGGATATTTTACAACTACACAGTTAAGGCTCATATATATAACACAAGCATTCGGGTGGAAAGGGGTAAGGAAGAAGCAGGGGGAAAGTTCATGAAATAAGGAGAGGATGGGATTTTGGATACAGATCCTTAAGAAGAACAATAGCAACCACACAGAACACTGTATTCATAAAGTGGCAGAAAGTATGCTAAGAACTGAGCCAGCACAAGAATGGAGGAAGGAATTTTGCCAATAGGGATGACTGCAAGTAGGGATACAGAAAATAGGCAAGAGAGAGTATGAATTTACTGCAGAAAGCTAGCAAAGGAACCAAGGGACTGGAAGCAAATAACTAGAGAGAGAAAGGTAATTTAGTGGAATGAGGTCAAGATGATGCTTGGACTGCAGGCCAGAGACTGCCTTCTCTACCAAGGACTGATAGAGCACAGGCAAACAGAAAGGGATACAAAAATCCTAAGTGAAAGACCTGTTCTAGTAGAGTTATTAGTTGAATCTAGAACAGAAGTTGTTAAAAGAGGGATAATTAGTAGGGCATATAAAATATTCCGTAATAAATATAAGAATCAATCAAAGAAGGTTAGAAATGACTGGGAGCAAAGACTGGAAAAGCTATCTACATGGAAACAAAGGGAGAACATGTGTATGGTCCCCACGTATGCAACAAAGTCTAGGTTTGGTGGTTTTGCTTGGAAGTGTTTGCATAGGTATTTTTACACCCCAAGCAGACTTCAAAGAATTTTTCCTCAAGTAGATAGCAACTGTTGCAAGCGTGATGGGTTAAGAAAGAGATAAAATCAACATGCGGTTTGGAAGTGCAATGAGTTAGTAGATATTAAAAATTCCTTACAGTGTGCTCCATTAGAAACGTTCGGACACCAAATGACTGTAACTAAGGAAGTGATTTGTTTGAGTTAGAACAAAGGCTCTGAATTACCTAGATATAGTAAAGCCTTGTTAAGTTAATTCTGTTGGCTGCCAATTTAAACAAGTACTAAAACATGGAAATCAAAATATCATCTGCACAGCCCACTCCCTCCCAGAACTGCAAAAAGTCACACAGGAAGCATTTTCTTCTATTGAAACTTGGTTATCCGATGCCCAACTAATACTCAACCCAAACAAAACAAAATTACTAATCTTCCAACACACCAAACTTACCCTAGACAGCTCTTACGTTAACATCACAGCAAAAGACACCACCACCATTCATCGTACAGAACACACCAAATTACTAGGAGTAGAAATAGACAATAAACTGAACGTTGACATTCACATTTCCATGACCATTAAAAAAGTGCACAAAAAACTAGGAGCATTGTATAGAAATCAGCAACTACTTACCAAAGCAGCTAAAATTTCAGTAGCAAATTCTCATCTTATCTCTATTCTACTCTACGCCTCTCCAGTATTTACTAACCTTAGACAATGTGATCTAAATAAGCTCGAAACCTGCTCAGCAAAATCGCCAAATTCACCACAGGGGCTTCCTACCGTACTCACCACTGTCTCTCACTAGCAGAACTGGGCTGGCTAGAGCTCCCACCTCCTTCAATGGTGCCAACTCACACTCGCCCAAAAACTAATAAACCAACCACTAAAAGTCCCATCCCTCCAGAATCTACTCCAACCCTACATAACCATGAGACCACTAAGATCCAGCCACAAAAATCGCCTACAGGTCACAAGAGCCATTAACTCTGCTGGAGAAGCTTTATTCTCCTGCACTATAGCCAAACTGTGGAACTCCCTCCCATCCTCAGTTACCTCTAACTTCCTGCACCCACTTTAAATCCTTACTAAAATCACACTTCAAAACTTGCCAGATATGCCCTTGCAACCCCCCTCTAATACCATCCACTCCCCCCACCCACTACCCCTCTCAGCCCCTATCAACAACCTACTCTTAGCAAGCTTGGCTACTAATGTTCCCAGCTACCTACCACATAATACTAACTTCTTGTAGTAACAACTGCTAATGGCTGTTATGTACCTCAAAAACAGTTTGTATCAATTGTTCACTGATGGATCTCAACTACATTTTAACCATGTTTAGTTGTTGTGTCTTTTGGCTTTTCCCGGTTAGAGGTCGCCACAGCGGAACTCCGGTCCGCTAATGATTGGCAGTTGATTTTTATGTGCTGAGTTGCCAGCCCTAATGCACAACCTTCAACGAAGGTACGCCCATTCACGCATGCCTCACGCAGAAGACGCTCTAGCTGAGAGTCGAACTGGACGGCACCATATTTTAAAATTGTACTATGCTCTACAGCTGTTTTACATCTGTTTTCTTCTTGTCTTGCGTCCTTAACTGGACTAATGTCTACATTTAAATGCTATGTTTTTTTTTAACTGTATAATGCACATAATACTTAATGTGGAGCTTTTCTCCCCGGGCCTCCACTGAAAACGGACCTGTGTCCAGTCGGACTCTCCCGGTTAACAAATGTAAATAAATAAAATAATAATAAATAATAAACTGACTGTATCTGAAGTACTGAGTATAAAAGAGATAAAATAACTGAAAGAGGGATCTTTAGAAAACGGAAGGAGCAAAATGCATAGAAATGAATGGAAATTGTGGGAACAATACATGCAGAATAATGTCCAAGATGAGGCATGAGGTTTAATGGAAGGCAGAAATTGAGCAAATTATGTAATGTTGGAATGATGTATAATGTGTGTAAGTGGAAAAATGTTAATGTTTTCTTTTCTGTTAATGTATGCTTGCCAATGTCTTGAGTAATAATTTAGTAAAGGTGTTTAAAAAATTGCAAGGCTAGCTATGAATTTAAAATTGCCAGCTCTCAGAGATTCACAGACATTCCAAGGCTACTAAGTCTTATGATCATTTTACACTATGTCAGTACCCTTCCTCAGGCTGCACTTCCTTTCTCCAAGAGGTCATACCAGTTGAGCTTGGACTTAACTTGTATATATTCATCCAGTCATCTAGGTTATATTTAAAAGGAAAATGAACCATATAGCTTAACATGCAGAATGCATTTATACCAGAGGTTTGGGAAGCATTGAGTTATAAAACTGTCCTTCTATCATGTCTTATTTTTATGCTGGTGAAGACTTAAGCCCCTGCTTCTAGTACTGGTGAAGCCACTGGACTTCAGAGATAAAAGAGGCCCAGGACAACCAGGTTTCAAACTGCATGCTAAACAAGACACATCTCCCCTCAAAAATCTATAAGACACTGAATGAAGGGCTATAGCCCCCAGCCTCTTTTGATAGCTCAAGAACTTTAGCCATGTGATCCTTCTGGTTAAGAACTTTTGGGGGTAGTTCTAACTGTTTTATATGTTTAGTGAGGTAGATCGCAAAGGGGGTGTTATAGTCAATAATTGGTCTGATCAATTGTGAGCAAAAGGGAGTAATTACCTTTTTAGACTTTGATAATATTCATTTGGCAATTAGCTGTGCTAGAAAAAAGGATTTCTGGACAACTACTGTCACATGCTGGTCAAAAAGAAGGAATTATCAATGAAAGTTCCTCCATCCCTGACTACATTTTCATTTTATAGTGGTGTGTAACTTATACAGTATGATGAGGGGAGGGGTTGTCTACCAAAAGTGACAATAATACTCTTTTTAGCACTAAAGTTGAGACCATTTTAGTACATTAATAATTTACTAGGGAGAGAGAATTCTGGAAGGTTTGGGGCATCAGAGGGTGACATAACAGCCCTCAGTTTGCAGTCATCCACAATCTTTGTCAGCAAAAGTCTTGGCTCGGTGCTTGTAGATCTGAGAAGTAAACACCAAAAGGAGAGTTACCAGCACTGAGCATTAACAGACACCACTGATTACTTTCATACTTTCTGATGAGGCACCTGCAACTCACTTGTGTTTCAGCTAGTTTGCTATCCATCTTACATGGATCACTTAAAGGATTTAGCTTCTGAATGATGCAAACATGTGGAATGCTGTAAAATGCAGTCTCTGTCTACAGCCTCTATAATCCTTCTGTAAAAAAAAACTAATTCAATAGACATGATCTACCATTTACAAAAAAATGTTGGAGGTCAAGTCTAAAAACATTCTTGATAATGAAATTTATGAAGTCAATTATAATATATCAAATGACTGCAGATGTGGGTTGTAAGGGTGATAGGTCTGTAATTACCTAGGTTGGTTATAAGACCACCCTTATGGATGGGCATCAGCTCTTTAGTGTGCCACTCATTAGGGGAAAAAACAATAGCTAAACTGTGGCTTGATAATTTAAGGAGTGGGTCTGCAAAGGCACATTTAACACTACTAATTAACCAGTTATATTTTCAGTCACTATGGAGGAAGTATTTTTGGTCTAGCATTTTCAGTAAACAATCTTTAGAGATAATTGGGGGAGTAGGAGATTCTGGCATTTCAGCAAATTGTGTTGGTGGTGAAGTTGCTACTAATTTTGCTTGCAAGGACACAGGCAATATGTCTTGGGTCAGAACAGAAGACATCATTATTAATAACTTCAGAGCAATGCAGGGAGTTTATTAGTTTTTTTTACATAGCCAAAATCATCATCATCAGGCCACCTTTTCACATTTTTTCTACGTGGGGTCGGAGTATCGTTTTAACTGTTGCCAACTCTCTCAATTCAGTGCCACACTCCTGCCTTCTTCAACACTCATGCCTGACTGTCACAAATCTTCTTTCAAACAATACATCTGCCTCTTTGCTGGACGTTCTTGCTTCCTCTTACCTTCTTCCTGCTTGTCCCAAATCTTCCTCACCAGACTGACTTCTGCTTTTCTGCACATGTCCTAACCACCTTAATCTGTTCTCTTTGATTTTTTTTCTGCAATTGAGCTACTTCAGCTTCTGCTCTGATCTCCTCATTTCTTCATCTGCCCCACAGTGTGCATCCTACCACCTTTCTCAGGCACTTCATTTCCATCACCTCTAGCGTCTTCAACTGTTCTGCCTTTACTGCCCAGGTTTCTGTACCATACAGTAGTACTGGTTGTACCACTGTCTTGTACACCTTACTTTTCAGCTTATTTGGCATTCTTCTGTCATAGACTACACCTGATACTCTATGCCAGTTGGCTGCAGCCCCTCTGAGTCTAGCTTTGACCTCTTCATTCAAACTTCCCTTCTCCTCAACCACCCCTCCCAGATACCTGAAGCTGTTTACCTGTTCCACTATCTTCCCTTCTATCTGTATTCTCAGCTTCTTCTGATTTCCCCAATTTGCTGCCATTACCACCATCTTATCTGTACTTAGTTTCATCCCATGTGCCTTCAGTTCTGCGTTCCATTCTCCTATACTTTTCTGAAGTTCTTGCTCACAGTCTGCCTGTAATATCACATCACCTGCATACAGCAACTTTGTTGATCTGTCCCCTCCGACCTGTTTGCTAATGTAGTCCATCACCAGTATGAACAGCAGTGGGCTCAGAGCTGAACCCTAGTGTACACCCACTCCCACTGGGAACCCCCTTTGTGAGGCCAAACACTGTTTGTATTTGAGTCACTGGGTCCTTGTACATAGTCTGCACTAATTCTACCAATGTTTCTAGGATTTTAAACCACCATAGTACTGCCTAGATCAGCTTTCTTGAGACCTAGGCATATGCTTTCTCCAAGTCTAGGAATGCCCAGTTGGACTCTCACCTCATCTCTAGCTTCTTCTCAAGTATCTGTCTTATTGCAAACATCAAGTCAATTATGCTGCATCCTGACATGAATCCGAACTGCTCATCTCCCATCTTACGTTCCACTACTCTGCGTATCCGTTTATCAATCACCCTCTCCAGAACTTTCATGCAATGTGATAGGAGTTTGATGCCTCCGTACTGCCCATAGTTGTGGATATTCCTTTTGTTCTTGTACACTGGCATGAGTATGCTTATTCTCCAGTCATCTGGAATACACCTTTCTCTCCACACTGCTAGGAGTATGCTCAGGAGCCATTTCTCCCCTATCTCACCCAGCATCTTTATCATATCTGCTGTAACCTCATCTAAACCTGCTGCTTTCCCTGACTTCATTTTCCTTAGTGCTGTTCTTACTTCTTCTAGGGTGAGCTCCTCTTCCTTCATCATAGGCTGTTTCTGGGGCAGTACAACTTCTGTGGGGTTTTCTTCATTCAGAAACTGCTGGAAGTTCTCCTTCCATCTGCCTTTGATGTCCTGTGGACTGGTGAGAAGGTTGTTGCTGGCATCCCTTATGAAGGGTGTCTGACTATCTTCTTTATCTTTCTGTCTTTGCCTTGCAACCTGATATAGTTTCATTGTGCCACTTACTGTGTCACTTTCCAGAAGTTGGTAGAGCACCTTTGATGCCCTATTCTTTGCTATTGCAATTTCTTTCTTAACTTCTTTGTTAGCCAACCAGTAGTTTCTAGCTTGGTCAGTCTTTTCTATCTCCCACTTCTTCCTGCACTCCTCCTTTCTTTTGATTACTTCCTGGACTTCTGCATTTCACCACCAGCTTTCCTTTTGTACTTTACTTCCACACCTGGCTCAGCCACGTATCTTTTCTGTTGTCCTAACACATGATGTTCTTAGGCACTGCCATTCTTGTTCAACTCCACCTATTTCCTCCACTTCTTGGGGTGCTAGAGCCCTAAGTCATTCCTTGAACTGCTGTACTTTCTTCTCCAGTCAACTTCCAGGTCTTCAGCCTGGTCTCTGTTGACCTTAGAGCCTTCTCTGACCACTGCTTGCAGCTGATTGTGGCAACTAGTGGTTTATGCTATGGGGTGACTGTTTCACTGGGGGTGAGTTTGCAATCATGGATTCTACCCCAGTGCCTTTTCCTTACTAGGAGGAAGTCTACCTGAGATGCATGTTGACTACTCTTGTATGTGATCTTGTGACTGTCTCTCTTTCTGAACCATGTGGTGGCAATTATTATGCCATTTGCCAGACAGAAGTCTAGAATGGCTTCTCCTTCTTTATTCCTGTTGCCCCATCCATGTGGACCCAGGCAGTCCTCATATCCTGTTCTGTCCGTCCCGATATGTGCATTAAAGTCACCCATTATCAACACCAATTCATGTTGTCCTGCTTTATGTAGTAGGTCCTGCAACTGCTGTCTGAATGCACTCTTTTCCTCACTATGACAACCCTGCTGTGGGCCATAGGCTGAGATTATGAATACTGCCCTATCATTACAGTGGAGTCTGATTGCCATGAGTCTGTCATTAATTCTTATGATATCCCTCACTGCCTTCTGAAGCCTCTCTCTCACCACAATTCCTACACCATTTCTAGCCTGTTCCCATCCTGAGTAGTAGAGTCTGGATCCTAAGCCAAGTGGCTTTGCTGCACTGCCCTTCCATCTGGTCTCTTCGATACATAAGGATGTCCATCCTCCTCCGTATCATCATGTCATCCACTTCCAAGCAGCATCCTGTCAGTGAACCTACATTAAGCTTAGCAATTCTCAGTTTATGTTTGGCAGGTTGATTGGTTTTCCCAAACAGCTTTTGCTCAACAGAGCTATCCCAGGTAAGCCAAGCTGGGCAACTAGACACTGGTCAGCCAGTAGCTTATTGACCAAGGCCACTGGACTTTATGGTGGGCACACACTGGCCAATAGGGGCACATATACCCCTACCACCATTAGCATGGGTCCCTGGTGTAGGTCAGAGTAGGTTGGATCTCAACCCACTTATCACCGGTAACTACCCATGCCCATTTTGGCTACATTATTCAACATGACCGAATCACCTAGAACCATATTTTACATAGACAAAAAAGACTTCAAAAGGCTGCATAAAGTTCACAAGCTCTTTTACTGGACCTGATGGTATTTTTTTTCACGTTTTTTTCCTGTAATGTTTCCAATATTTTCCTTGAGAAGAGGGGTTTGGAATCTGCTACATAAACTAAAGAGTTTTTCAATGCCATTTTTAAATGTTAGAAAACTTGGAAGTAATGTCCAGTATTACATACGGTTGATCTTAAATGGCACTACCAGTTTTGATCCTAAAGACATTGTTAATAATCTCACAGGTAAATTTAGCTCCAATTTCCAACCCTCCCAAGTGTTCCCATCACTTTGTATAACTTCCAATCAGGTCCTATCAACATTTTCCAAAACCAAAAATACCAGCTCTAGGAACTTCTTCAGTATATATCAGGTTGCCTCCTAGTCAGCATAAAACAATGCCTTACTTAACCATTCCTTAACAATGACTTAACTTTACCCTCTACACCAAGTATGCTAATGAAGCCCGGAGAAAGTACAGTTATGCAAGATCTTACAACAAGCGTAGATGTTCTACTTCTCATTGCTGCAGTATTCTTTATTCTTGGGATATATTGCAGGGGATAGCCTAACATCTGGCCAACATACCAAAGCCTGTACACCTTTCAGGTGTTGTATGACAGATGTATGTCCAACGTACAAGGCATAAGGAACATATGTAACATACAGAAACTTAATCCTCAGAAGTGAAGTGCTCCAGAAGAACCAGAGCAATCGCAGAGAAAGCAACAACATACCCATCCAGGAAGGGAAGGAGAAGAAGAAGGAGCAGGAGAAAAGGATGGAAGAAAGACCCCTTTGGCCAGAAAGAGGGCAACAGAAAGCAATAGGGGGTAGGAGGTAGAGACAGAATACTGCAACAGTGAGAAGCAGGACATCTGCTGTTATGGATAAGATCTTACAGAGCTGTACTATGTCCTTCCTTATCACTGTTGTAATATTCTTTACTTTTGGAACAGTGCAAAAGCTATTGGAAAGTATGGAAGTAGGAAGGCATGGAAGAGCCCTCCATAAACCCAAGAAGGATCGCTCTAGCAAAAAAAAAAAAAAAAAAAGGCACCAGAAGAAGCCACTACCCTTGTAGAACGAGCACAAATAGAAAAGGAAAGCTACCTACCATGAAAAGAATAACAAAAAGAAATGGCCTTAGAAATCCAGGAGGAGATGGTTTGCTTATACACAGTTGAACCCAATTTCCTGGTACGAAAGGAAATAAAAAGTTGCTCAGAGTTCCTGATATGTTTCATCTTGTCCAAGTAATATCTGAGAAGTCCGTATAAATCCAAGGTGTGAAGAACTCTCTCACTAGTAGATTCTGGAGAAGGCAAAAAAGAAGGAAAATGAATGGACTGATTCAAGGACAAATCATTACCCCCTGGGCATAAAAAAGGCTTGGTATGAAAAGACACCCTGTCCTTCTGAAAAGCCAAAAGAGGAGCTACTACCATGAGTGCTTGAAGTTGAGACCCTCTTGGCAGAAGTAAGAGCCATCGACAATACAGTTTTCCAAGTATAATGATGTAGGAAGAAGAAAAGGCAGGCTCAAAAGGAGACTGAGTCAATTTTTCAAACACAGAATTAAGGTCCCAAGAAAACGGAATAGGCTTTCATTGAGGCCAGATATGACATAGGACACCTTTTAATAAGTGTTTCAGTTCAAAACTAAAAGCCAAAGGTGGATGCAGAGGCAGATAGTCAGAAATAGCTGAAAAATTAACTTTTACAGATGAATATGCCAAAGCAGAATTGAGCAACTCACACAAATAAGGAAGGCCCACAGGAACTAGGACCCCCCCCCCCCCCACACACACACACACACACACACACACACAGAAAAATGGTCTAAGTCATGCTTCAGATCCAAACAGAAAATCTCTTTCATTTAGTTACAAATGATGTTCTAGTACTGGGTTTTCTGGCCTCCTGCATAACCTTACAATTGCTGCCTGAAAGGAATCAAAAACCTAAAACCCAAAGTGTCTCTTAAAGGATGGACAAGTGAGGGTGAATGACAGATCCTATGTCTTTTATGAGAAAATCCATCCTGTGAGGTAATTTGTGATGATTTCCCCTAGCCAAGTAAAACAGAAGGGGGGGCCAGTGCTGTCTGAGACAAAAGGGAGTCATGAGCTTGTACAGGACCTGTGATAGTGGAGGAACAGAGGGATAGGCATGCAGAAACATCACCTTCCAAGATAAGTCATGGTGTCCACTTTCCAAGCCAGAGGACTGGGCACTATGGACCAGAATTGGGGAGGTTGCCTTTTCTAAGGGAGGGCAATAAGATCTACCTGAGGAGTACCCAGTGATGTAAAATATCAAGAAACACTTACCTGTGAAGCATCCATTTGTAAGGATTTGGCCTAAATGTGCTTAGAGTCTGCCACCTGAAGAACCAAGTGATGATGGGATACAATATTCCCCTGAAGTGACAGCCTACAAAGAAGGTAAGATTTCATGCACCCTTGCTTGTTCATGTACCGCATGCCCATGGTATCGCCTGTAAAAAAAAAAATTACTTTAAGGGACGTGGAATCCAAAGGGAGTGAAATGTAGAGCAAGAAATACAGCCCTCACTTCCTTGATGTCCATACAGTCTGTCAGTTGTTGATGGGACCAAAGACCCTGGACTTTTAGATTGTTGGAGGATGCGCCTAACCATGACTGGAAACATCCATTAACAGCTCGAACCTGAAAAGCCAGATCTGGATTCACTGGCATCTGATGAATCCACCAGCAGAGTTTGAGCTTGAGACACAGTAAGAGAAGGATGGGATATTCCAGAGGGTGGCAGTGCTGGAGCCAAACAGTCTTAAAATACCACTGAAATTTCCTCATGTAGATTTTGGCAAAATGGCCCATAATGATGGTAGATCCCATGTTCCCCAAGGCTCAATGAAATTCCCTTGCAGGAAAGACTGGAAGAGGAAGAACTAACTGAAAATAAGCAGTCAAGAGAGAACATTGGGAGGAAGGAGACAAGCCAATATTGGAATGGTCTGAATCCTGTAAACTAAAAACACCTGGTCCTGAGAAGGAGTCAACACAGACTTTTTGAGACCGAGAGTAAACTCCAAACTGTGCAGAAGAAGCATAGTGAAGTGCAGATTTGAAACAGGAGCTGCTGAGAATGGGCTTGAATTAGAAGGTTGTCTAAGTAAAGGAACATATGAATTCCCTAAAAGCTGTAGAAGGCTACCACAGGGGCCAGACATTTGCTAAAGTCCCTTACAGCTGAAGACCAAAAAGCAAAGCAGAGAACTGACAATGAGAGGAAAAGACAAAGAAAAATAAAAAAAAACTTGCTGAAGAGAGAGTGTGAATAGGAATATGAAGGTAAATGTCCTTCAAATCCAGAGATACCAGAAAAGCTTGAAGAAGCAACAGAAGCAATAGTGTCTGAAGAGATAACATCCTGAAGGAAAAGACCTTGAAAAAGGTATGCAGAAAAGACAGAGTTAGGATGGGCCTCCATGACACCTTCTTCCTGGGAACCCAAAACATTCTGGAATAAAAACTTGTTCCCTGCAGAGAAAAGGGAACAAGTTGTACAGCTCCCACATTCACCAAATCCCACAGAACCAAAGGAAAATGAGGAAGCTGGCAAAAAGGAGGCTGAGGAAGGCTGAAAAATGAAGGAACGGACTTCCAAGCCAAAAAAGAATCATTTTGGATGACTGAGAGAACCCAGACATCTGTGTTTACCTGTTGCCAAAGAGGAAAGGAAAATGTTAGCCTGAGGGACAGAGGAATCTGGCCAAGAGGAACAGAAGGCTGGATGTCAAACAGAGACAGATTTTTCAGGAAAAGTAAGTTTTTGCCTGTAGAACTCAAAGGATTTGTCTGGGAAAATTCACTTATGAACCCTCTTGCTCCTAGCAGGTTGTCTAGACTGCCTATGGTAGAAAGAAGATTTAGAAGGATAGCTCTGCAGGAACTTACGTACAGGGGAAACAAAGATTTGCTTCAGGTCTTGCATAACCTTGCCCTTATCTTATAGGGTTTCAAACAATTCTGTAGTACTGGTGCCAAAGAAATTCTGGTTATCTAAGGGAGAATCTAAATGTCTGGCCTAATGTCTTCAGGTAAGGCTTTAAAGTGCAACCAAAAATATGTCCTCATGACAGAACCAGACGCAACTGCTCTGAAGAGATATCAGAAGCATCAAAGTTGCATTTAATGGAATGATGAGCCACCTGAGAGACAGAAGTCAGATTTAAAGGGCAGAAGTCTTAATGTCCAAATCAGGCATATCAGCCAAAGCCCACCAAGCGGAGAGAGAAGATTCAGGATACATCTAGTCATGTGGGCTGATAATTAATGGCCCTAAAGTAGCAGAAGTATACACTTTTTTCCCATGCCTCTTCAAAGCACATCTGTCCTCGTCAGAAGGTAAAAGCATGGAAGAGGATATCAGTTTGGATGGCTTATCTGTGGACATGGAAACAGCAGGATAAGATGAAGGACTTTTATAAAAATACTTATGATCCTCAGGGACTTTATAAAATCTTAACAAAAAAACAGACCACAAAGTAGCTGAACCACCAGGTATAAAACTTTATTCCTGGTACCTCGGCCTTTCGCCTTCAAGGGATACAAATACCAAAAAGCAGCATTCTAAATACCCTAACCAAGAAAGCTTATTACATTAATTAAGTGACAATAATTGAATAATGAATCAATTAATCTCCATGGAAACCCACATAAAACAGTACCTTACCCGAAATGGGAAATACAATTTCTCAGGAAATCTTAAATATAAAGAAGACTGTGAACGCACTTGATAATTAAATAAGCAATTAATAATTAAATAGACCTATCATCATCCCAAAAATCATCAATGTATAAAAATATTTCTAAATATTTATATAACCATTTTAGAAATTTAAACAAACCCCCAGGGTGCAGAGTGCCATAATTAAAAATAAAACTGGTCTCTAAATAATTTAATCTAGAATGAAAATCACCCCTCACCCCTTCAACTTTAGCCAAAACACTAAAAAAATAAGGAATTAGCATCTCTCCCATGAACAGAGGAGAAATGTTGAGCTACAAGACTTTCCTTCTTCCTATTTCTAATATCCAAAATATGTTCCATGATGCATAACTTCACCTTCCTTTTAGTCTGTCAATATACCAGCATGTGTTAAGACAACCACAACGATATATACAACACATGACTTGCAGTGGAATTTCCCACCTGATTGATATTTCCTACCATTAATAAATGTACCTGATAAATTGTGTATCTTTGGATAAAGGTTGCAGTTTCCACAAGGGAAGTGCCCAATTTTGAGCTAATTTCATCTGTTGTAACAAGACTATTTAATAACTCCTTTAAATTATGAAATCTGCTATATGGGAAAGTTACTTTATTCGGAAAAATAGTACCCAAAAACTCATCAGAACACACTATGGGCCACAAATCCTTAATAATACGCACTACCTTATCAGAAAAGGGACGACATTTCATAACATAAAATAAATGTTGTTCGTCCACACCACGGCCCCTGTGGTTACTGATATGATTCCTACCATCATCATATCTCTGTCCATCACTTTCTCCCTTAGTTACCTTAGTCCTAGCAGAGTTCAGAACTTTTTGAGAATAGCCCCTACACAACAATCTCTGCTCAACTTTGTCTATAGAAACATTACATATATTGTCCTGGGAAGTATTTACAAAATTACATTTAAACAGGTTCCTATTATGTAAGCCAATGCTTAAAGTTGTGAATGATATTTAATCCAAAATGTTTACCCAAAATGGCGAAATTCCAACAGCACGGAACAGCAATTTTTTCCACCAGGGAAAAAAAAAAATCACTGGGCCGTTTTTGGGACTTTGCCATTTCCTCCACTGTGGTGTGATCTCAGAGTTGGTATATTTAAGTAGGGGGGCACATCGAAGGGTGTGGATGGGCGAAGCCCCTCACTTTATTTTGTGTTTTTTTTTTTTTTAAAATGTATCAGCGATTTTTTTTCCCAGTGTGTTCGGCATTTTGGATTTTCAAGTGTTTGGGGTCAATTATACAGTGTTCGCAATTTCAAGCATTCACTGATATGATACATACCTGTTTAAACTTCCCATATGGGAGGGAGTCTACAAGATGGGGTGGGTGCATACTGGAAGCATGCAGAAAATTATTTACTGCAGTAGGTTTGCAGAAGGGCTTGAATTGTTCTTTCTTCTCCACATCAACAAAAAAAACTTAAATCCAAAGAATTCATAATATCTGGATTCAACTGGAATTTAAACTTTAAACCATGTGTGTTAAGGTTTAGTCTCTCAAAAAATATCTCAAACTCATTAACAGGGCCTTTACAAATCAAAAGCAAGTCAACTATAAACCATTTGTAAAATACTAAATGTTTTTTAAAAAAATCCATATTATACATGAATTGCTTTTCAAATTCACCCATGTATAGGACGGCATAAGAAGGAGCATAAGCTACTTCCATTGCTGTGCCCCTCCTTTGTAAATAAACTTTCTTGTTATATATATAAAATAATTATGAGAGAGACAAAAATCCAATAGTTCCAGGAAATAGGAAAATGAAGTCCCTCCACCAAAACCCTACCTACTGCTTCCAAAACTTGTTGATGACCTATACTCACAGAGAGGGCCACTACATCCACACTGACCCAATAACAGTCATTTTACCAACTCAGTCCCTTTATTTGTCTACATAAATCCTGAGCATTAGTGATATGAGAAGCAACTTTGGTCATATTCTTTTAACAAATAATCCAAAAAAGTACCCACATTGTACATAACAGACCCTATCCCCAAAACAATGGGTCTTCCTGGGGGTTCTTGCCTATCCTTGTGAATCTTGGGTATTGCAAATAATACTGGGTCTCTTGGATTAGTAATAAATAACTTTTTTACATCAGAAGCTACTAGAAAACCTAACCTCTCTCCTTTCTCCAAGAGCTCAAATAGCATCTTGTTAAAATTGGGGCCTGTGTTAACGGACACAGACACATAATCATCCCCTTGTCCAAGCAAATCATTAACCATTTTATCATACTGAATTTTGTTCATTATAAACCAGTTGCCCCCCACTTTTCTGCCTCCCTAAACACCAATTAATTTGCTTGAATACGCAATTGCTTTAAAGCACTCCATTCATCTTTGTTCAAATTAAACTCACGACATTTGAACTTTTTAAATTCCTTCTCAATGCTATAAAACAACAATTTTTCAAACATACAGACTAATCATAAAGATTTCAGAGGGAGAAATGTACTGAAAGAAAAGGGGAGAGTAGGAACAACAAGACAACCATATCCAGTACAACCCCCCCCCATCGTTAACATGCTCAAATTCACTATCACATAATGCATCATCATATTCACATAAAGAGACATTTAGTAGTGAATCACATTTGGCATCAGATCACTTGTAACATCATGCTGTTTTTTAGAAGAAAAAAAAAAACACTAAGATGCAATTTACGACAGAACTTACTGGTTTCAATTAAAACATTAACCAGAGAAGGCGTTCTAGTCGGTACAAATTTAGCACGTTTTACAAGTACCTTAATAGCCTCTGGAGAAATGTCAAGTCCTGATAAATTAATCACGTAATGCGTTCTGTTCAACATCAACAAGTCCAACACAGTCACTTGTGAAATCTGCCTTTATGCTTTGATCTACTGAATTTCCCATTGGAACCCTGACAAAATCTCTAGTGTTGTTCCAAATGGTCAGACTGAACAGATGACTCCTCCCCAGGGATATCCTCAAAGGAAACATTTTTTTTAGATGCAAAATCACTGGAGGAAGCTGAAGAATCACACATTACACTCCGGTTACCAGACTGTCTCTTTTGAGAGCACCCCCAACGTGATTTTCTTTGCCATGCATAAACCATACCGGACTGGAAGTCATTGATATCAAAATTTAACCTTTTCTTTTTTCTCAAAATGATCTCAGTTTCTACCTTGTTGGCATTTTGTTTAATGTCACTCAATTTTGAATTCAAAACAGTTGCAGGAAAATCCTTATTCAAGGCCTCTTCCATAGCTGTAATATCCTTACGCACTTTATCCAAAGTTCTTACATTACATCTGATTAAAATTCTTAACCAACTAAGAGTGCACTCGAGAGATACCTGCTTCCATTTGTCTAGCAGATCTTGTTCTTCCTCACTGAAATCCCCAGCTGGTAAACGATCAACTCGTAGCCCTCTCAGTGTTATTTTCAAACTTGGATATTTTACCAGCAGTTTGGTATCATAAAACAGGTTCACTTCTTTGGAGAGAAGCCTCTCCAGTTGCTCAAACTGTCCGAAAGCACCACCGTTATTAACAGGACCCCATGGGTTCACTTCTAAAAAATTTTTTTCCCTTTCTTTCACAAAATTGGAAAAGGAAAAATTACTACTACTGCTGCTGCCAGATTCTTCCATAACCACTGTGGAATAAACACCAACTTCTCCTGAATCACTAAATAACAGAACAAACTAAACTTGACAAAAAAACAGACCACAAAGTAGATGAACCACCAGGTATAAAACTTTATTCCTGGTACCTCTGCCTTTCGCCTTCAGGGGATAACAAATATCAAAAAGCAGCATTCTAAATCCTCTAAGCAATATAGCTTATTACATTAATTAAGTGACAATAATTGAATAATGAATTAATCTCCATGGAAACCCAGATAAAATAGTACCTTACCCAAAATGGTAAATAAATACAATTTCTCAGGAAATCATAAAGAGACAAAATGATTGTGAAAGCATTTGATAATTAAATAAGCAATTAATAATTAAATACACATTATAATATCATTCCCAAAACCATCAATGTATAAACATATTTCTAAATATTTATATAACCATTTTAGAAATTTAAACAAACCTCCTGATTCAACTCCCCAGATTTCAGAGTGCCACAATTGAAAATAAAACTGTTCTCTAAATAATTTGATCTATCTGGCTTCTTCAGGGCTGGAGGTTGAGTCAGGAGCCTGAGAAGCTGATGCAAATGTCTCCAAAACAGCATCTAAAACAAGAGGAACTGCAGAAGGTCTGGGCAAGTCCATTTGCAAATGCTCACAATATCTTTTTTGAACCTCAGAAACCTGGGAACAGTCCCAACTTCTAGTGTTCCATCATAAAGACCACTGTATACCCAAACAATAATTCTTCAAAAGGAGAATCATGGGACAGGGAATCTTCATCAGACCTCAGGGCAAGAGTACAGCAGATCTGGGAGAAATATGCCAATGATTCTTCACCAGAGTCCAACTCTTCATCAGAAGAATCAGAATACCTAGGCCTCTTAGAAGGAGTGGAAGACCAGGGAGAAGCAGGGACATACAAAGCTTGTGAGGGTTGCAGGGACATAAGGACATTAAACAGACCCTGAGTAAAGTCCTGCCCCTCTTTATGAGGATGCTTAGCTATAGAAGCCACGTTTGGTTTTGTGTGTCTTTTTAAGGGAAGATCTAACAAATCTAGGATGTTCAGACCCCGTCTAGATTTGATGAGGGTACCAAGCACATCTTTCCTAATACTTGGGGAATTCCCCCTAGGCACCTTGAATATAATCAACAGTGATTCCACCTCTACATCTGTACCAGCCATATGCATAGCCTCAACAGACATGCGGGCAGACATCTCCATACTGGTCTCCAACTGGGTAACAGCAGAGGAAAAGTACAGTTGTGTACACTTACCATAAATGTAGATGTTTGAGTGTATTCACTGTTGCAGTCATTACATTTGGGTAATCTGCTAGCAGGGTTGCCCTCAGTCGGCCTGATTAACAAAGTCTTGGGTCCTGCGTCGGTTGCT
Organism: Protopterus annectens; assembly: GCF_019279795.1. Classification (NCBI taxonomy): domain Eukaryota; kingdom Metazoa; phylum Chordata; order Ceratodontiformes; family Protopteridae; genus Protopterus; species Protopterus annectens. Next base: position 1,421,830,907 of record NC_056725.1, read on the forward strand.
GTCCCTTCTTCCATGACGTCAGGTCATCAGGGGTATAAAACATGCAGCCGACGCCATTATGTCAGTTTTTCTTGCCCCAGATGTCAGGTGCCCCCAAAATAGGGAGCCAAATATTTAACTAATTAAAAACACAAAAATATACCTCCAAACAAAAGCAAATACACCAAAAAGGCTTTTAAGCATAGTAAAGGAAAGTAGAGGTATAGTCATAGAAAAACAGGGGGAGGGAGGGTAACCTGGACTGCAACAGTGAATACACTCGAAAATCTACATTTATGGTAAGTGTGCACAACTGTACTATGTTCTTCGTGTTTCACTGTTGCAGTCATTACATTTGGGTAGATTCCCAAAGCTATGGCTGGGAGGATGGATTTATACAGCATTAGGACCAGCTATAAGACCCTGCAGGACAGCAGTGGCAAAGCCAGCTCTGGATTTAGAGAAGAAAGGTAAATGGTAATGTTTGGTGAACGTATGAACTGAGCTCCAGGTAGCAGCTACTAGAATGCCTCTGCTAGGAACACCTCTGAGAAAGGCTGTAGAAGTAGATTCAGCCCTGGTGGAATTAGATCTGATCCCCTGGGGGATAGTTTTACCATGGTGCATGTCGCAGAAACAAATACAATGGCTTATCCATTTGGAAATGGTCTGCTTTGAAATAGCCTTTCCCTCTGCCCCTGCAGCAAATGCCACCAGTAGTTCAGATTCTCTTAGAGATTTTGTCCTGTTTAAGTAAAATCTAAGTTGTCTGTGTACATCCAATAAATGCAGAATCTGCTCCCTCTTGTTCTGTGGACTGGGAAAGAAAGTTGGCAAATGAATGGTCTGATTAAGAGCTACACTGGATGCCACCTTAGGCATGAAGGATGGATTGGTCCTGAGAGACACCCTGCCCGCATGAAAAATAATGAAAGGCTCCACTGCCATAAGAGCCTGTAATTCAGAAATCCTTCTATCTGAAGTGACTGCTAAAAGGAAAGCTGTTTTCCAGGAGAGAAATTTTAAGTCTGCAGTAGCAGCTGGCTTGAAAGGAGGGAGAGTGAGTTTTTCCAATACAAAATTGAGGTCCCAGGCAGGGGTTGGAGCTTTCATGGGTGGTCTTAATTTTTTTGCCCCTCTGAGATACTGCTTTAGCAGAGGATGAGAGAAGAGGGGAGGTTCTGTGTTGTAAAGAGCTGAAATGGCTGAGGAATGGATTTTTATGGGGAAAAAAAGGACAGGCCCTTATGAAGCATCTCAGTTAAGTATTGTAAAATCTGAGGAATATTGGGCACTGTTGTGCTTATCCCTTGTGATTGATTCCAGAGACAGAATCGTTTCCATTTGTCAGCATAAGATTTTCTAGTACTAGGCCTTCTTGCCTCCAAAATGACATCCATCACAGGTTTGCTGAGGGATGCTAAGGGTGAATTTAGGTGATTAGCCACACTGCAAAATTCAAAGTTTGGAGCTGAGTGTGCAGAATTTGGTTGTTCTGCTGAGACAGTAAGTAAGGTGTCTGAGGCAGGTGCACCGTGGAAGGTGTGACACATTGCGCAGGAGTGGGTGCCAGTGTTGGCGAGGCCAGTCTGGAGCAATCAAAATCATTTTTGGTTTGTCCTGTGTGACTCTTAGTAGAACTTTGGAGAGCAGAGGCAGAGGTAGAAAAGCATAGACTGATAGGTTTTTCCAGCTGAATGATAGAGTATCCACTTTCCAGGCTTTTTTGTGATGAGTCCTTGTGCAGAATTTGTCCAACTGATAGTTCTGGGGTGAGGCAAAAAGATCTGTCTGGACTCCCGCATTTGCGTATCAACATGCTGAAAATCCGTGGTTCCAGTTTCCATTCGTGTGGGTCCATGAGATTTCTGCTTAGTTCGTCTGCCAGAGTATTCAGCTTTCCTGGCAGGAATTGAGCATGTAGTTGTATTTGATAGGTCAAGGCCGTGTTCCACAATGCCATGGCTAGTCTGCAAAGGGGGAAGGAGTGTGTACCCCCCTGCTTATTTATGTACCACATAACTGTGGTGTTGTCTGTCTTTATCATTAATTGTCCTGGATGAAGGCAGTCCTTGAAGGCTGCAGAGCATTCTGTACAGCTAGCATCTCTTTTTGATTGATATGAAGGTGCATTTGATTTGGGCTCCGTTTGCCCTGAATGCACTTCCCCGTCAGATGAGCCCCCCCCCCCAAGCATAGTCTGATGCGTCTGTAGTTAGGGTTTGGGCGGCAGGGGGTGGAGTGAATGGTAGTCCCTTGTTTTGGTGGCAGGCCTCTGCCCACCATAGAACTATAGTTGCAAGCAAGGTATGATAGGAATCATTGTTTCCAGGCTGTGACAATGTTGACTCCATAAACTCTAAGTACCACTGAAGTTTCCTCATATGCATTCTTGCATATGGAATTAGAAGAATGCAGGAGGCCATGGACCCAAAGGCTTGCAGAATTTGCCTTGCAGGGTTTTTGTGGCCACTTGTTTGAAGTAAGTTACCAAATGAATTTGCTTTTCTGGTGTAAGGTAAGCCATCTGGGTAGTTGTATTCAAGCTTGCACCCAGGAATGTAATTTTTTGAGATGGTACCAGTTGTGATTTCTTTTCGTTTATGGTGTACCCTAGACAAGTTAGAACCCTTTTTACAAATGCCAGAATTTTTTGAAGAATGTCTCTGTTTTCTGCCTGAATTAGACAATCGTCCAGTCATGGATATATTTGAATATTTCTTTGCCTGCAAAATGCAATTACTGGAGCCAGGCACTTTGTGAAGACTCTGGGCGCAGTAGATAAGCCAAAGGGCAGTGCAGAGAACTGGTAATGCAAATAGCCTGCTTTGAAGAGGAGGTATCTTCTGCAAGATTCCCTGATTGGGATATGCAAGTAAGCCTCTTTTAAGTCTAGAGTTACCAACCAAGCATCTTTGCCTAGCATAGGAAGTAACTGTTGAAGAATTAGCATCTTGAATTTTAGAATGTCCAGAAATGTGTTTAGAGTAGATAAGTCCAGAATTGGACACAATGATTTGTCTTTTCTGGGTACCAGTAAAAGTCTTGAATAGAAACCTTGTCCCTTTTCCTCTTCTGGGACTGGTTGAATAGTTCCCATCTTCATGAGAGACAGTACTTGTTTCTGGGCCTCTGCCCACTGATTTGGGGGCAGGTCTGGCCATCCGTTTGGAACTGGCAAAGTACAGTTTTGTACCTACCATAAATGTAGATGTCCGAACAGGATAGCATCTGCAGTCATAACAAATGGGTTGTCCTGTCGTCAGGCAGCCCTTCGGTCGGCCGGATTCCAAAGTCTGGGTCCGGCTTCGGCTGATGTCGCACTTCACCCGACGTCATCTCTGCTGGTCTTCGGGTATAAAGGCATCAGCCGACGCCATTTTCCTCACTGTTTCTTGCCCCAGATGCCAGTTGCCCTCTAGGAAAGCTAAATTTTGGATAAATGCCAATGTTTCCAAAATAGTAGAAGGCAAACACAAAAAATAAGCATGTATGTACCTATATACAAACAAATACACCATAAGAGACTCCCCCCCAGCTAGCTATTAGATGGGTAGATACCCTAGGAGTGCCACAGAGGGGAAGGAGGGTGGGTAATCCTGACTGCAGATGCTATCCTGTTCGGACATCTACATTTATGGTAGGTACAAAACTGTACTATGTCCTTCAAGGATGCATCTGCAGTCATAACAAATGGGTAGAATACCATAGCCAAACTAGGGGAGGAGGAAGAAGAATTATGGTGTAGTTAGGATCCTTGCAATACAGCAGTGGCAAACCCTGCTCGGGATCTAGAGTATAGAGGTAAATTATAATGCTTGGCAAATGTATGCACGGAGGTCCAAGTAGCCGCCTCAATAATGTCCTTGGTTGCCACTCCTCGTAAGAAAGCTGTGGTAGTGGCTGTAGCCCTTGTAGAATGAGGTCTTATGTTCTGTGGAACTGGTCTTCCATGGTAGGAGTAACAGAATCTTATGCAATTTCCTATCCATTTGGAGATTGTCTGTTTGGAAATTGCTTTTCCTTCCCTTCCTGTTGCATAGGCTACTAAAAGCTGGTCAGTTTTTCTGTTACTTTTGGTTCTGTCCAGGTAGTAGCGTAACTGTCTATGTACATCCAAGGTATGCAGCAGCCTTTCCCCCCTGTTCTGTGGATTGGGAAAGAAGGTAGGTAGGTGGATTGCCTGGTTTAAAGACACTCTGGATACCACCTTAGGCATAAATGTAGGATTAGTTCTCATGGACACTCTATCTTGATGGAAGATTAGGAAGGGTTGTACTGCCATTAGGGCCTGTAGTTCCAAAACCCTCCTTGCTGAAGTAATTGCCAGTAGGAAAGCAGTTTTCCATGATAGGTGTTGAAGATCTGCTGTTGCTGCTGGTTCAAATGGAGGGAGTGTCAATTTTTCTAGCACAAAGTTCAAGTCCCATGCTGGTAATGGTGGTTTCCTAGGAGGTTTTACATTCTTGATCCCTCTGAGGAATTGCCTGAGTAGAGGATGTGAAAAGACAGGTGGATCGAAGCTGTATTCTGCGGAAATAGCTGATGCATGTATCTTGATGGAGGAATAGGACAGGCCCGTATGTAGAAGCTCTGCCAAGTACTCCAGGATGTTAGCAATATCTATGTTCGACACATCTTTTCCTCTTTCAGTACTCCAAATGACAAACCTTTTCCATTTTCCTGCATAGTTCCTTCTTGTTGAAGGTCTGCGGGCTTCAAGGATAATGTCTTTAACCCTTTGGGATAAGTCTGGGTTAGTTGCTGTTATGTGATGTTCCAGGCAGTCAGTTGCAAGGTTTTTAGGTTTGGGTGCATGATGTTGTAGTTGTTCTGAGTTAACATCAAAGGCATCAGGGTATTGACCACATTCTCCCTGAGACATGCTCCTCAGCAAAGGATACCAGTGTTGTCTTGGCCAATTCGAGCTATCAGAATTATCCTTGGACGTTCCTCTTTGATTTTCAGTAGTACCTTGTGCATCAAAGGAAGAGGTGGAAATGCATATGCTGTCAGGCCTTTCCAACTGAAGGATAGAGAGTCCACCTTCCATGCAAGTGGGTGGCATGTCCTTGTGCAGGATTTTTTGAGCTGGTGGTTGACAGGGGATGCGCATAGGTCTATTTGTGGCATTGCCCATTTCTTTGTGATGGCCTTGAAGATGTGCGTGTGTAGCATCCATTCGTGAGCATCCGAGGTGGTTCTGCTTAACATGTCTGCTAGGGTGTTTTCTTTTCCCGGCACAAATATTGCCTGTAACTGGATGTTGTAGCTCAGAGCCATATTCCAAAGGTCCAGAGTCATTCTGCATAGGGGTATGAATGAGTGCCTCCCTGTTTGTTGATGTACCACATGACTGTGGTGTTGTCTGTCCTTATCATTAAATGGCCTTCTTTGAGGAATGGTCTGAATTTCTGGATTGCTAGTTTTACTGCCAGCATTTCTTTTTGGTTTATGTGCAGGTGCAGCTGGTCTGGAGTCCACAATCCTTGTATGCACTTGTCCAACATGTGTGCCCCCCAGCCTAGGTCTGAGGCGTCCGTTGTGATGGTTTGGTTTGCTTGAAAGTTGTGGAAGGGCAAGCCTGGGTTTGACTGGCATGCTTGAGCCCACCATAGGAACTCTTGTTTCAGGCATGGGATTAGTGGGATTTCGGTTTCTAAGCTGTGCCTGTGTTGAGACCATAAATTCTTTAGGTACCACTGTAGCTTTCTCATATGCAGTCTGGCATGGGTGACCAGGATTATGCATGATGCCATGAAGCCCAAGGCCTGTAGTACTTTTCTTGCTGTTAGTTTGTTCTGCTTTGTTAATGCCAAGAAGTAAAGAGGGAGTTGTTCTTGTTTTTCTGCAGTTAGGAATGCCATTTGTTTTACTGTGTCCAATTCCGCACCCAAGAATGTTCTTGTCTGGGATGGTATCAGTCTTGACTTTTTTTAATTGACTGTGTATCCCAGGGCTTGTAGCAAGCAAATGACTCTTTGTAAATCTGTTGTCAGCTTGCTTTTGTTGTCCGCTTGTAACAGGCAGTCGTCCAGGTATGGATAAATTTGGATTCCCTGTAGCCTGCAATGAGCGATTACTGATGCCAGGCATTTTGTGAATACTCTGGGCGCAGTAGATAAGCCAAAGGGCAATGCTGAGAATTGATAATGCTCTGATCCTGCAAGAAATCTGAGGTATCTTCTGCAATTTGGTCGTATGGGGACGTGCAGGTATGCCTCCTTGAGATCTAGAGTTACCAGCCAACACTCCTTGCCCAGCATGGGAAGAAGTTGCTGTAGGGTCAGCATTTTGAATTTTGGGACAATGATGTATATGTTTAAGACGGACAGGTCGAGAATAGGTCTCCAACTTTTCTCTTTTCTTGGTACTAGGAAGAGTCTGGAGTAGAATCCTTTGCCCTGTTGTGTTATTGGTACTCTTTCCACAGCTCTCATCTTTGTTAATTGAGCTATCTGCTTTAGAGCTTCTGTTTTTGATTTGGAGGTAGGTTTGGCATTCCTCTTTTACTGGTAAGGTGTGGAAGTGGAACCTGTAGCCTTGGTCTATGGTTTGCAAAATCCACTTGTCTTTTGTGATATAGTGCCAATTTTTGAAAATAAGGCTAACTTTCCGCCTAAAGGTGCTGCTATTTGCTCCCTGGTAGGCGGTGTCAGAGCCAAGTCACTGTGATTGTCCTGTTGCAGTGGCAGTGGTTGTGTCTGTGCCTCGCTGGTTATTGCCTTGCCACTGGCGTCCTCTATAGGCACCTCCTCTGGATTGATTTCTGCCTCTAGAGCGTCTATTCCTGCCTCTTTGAGATTTTGAGGAGTCTGGAAAGGACCAATTTTTGGCAGGCCAGTTCCTGCTAAACCTTGGGGGCTGAACCTGTAAGAAATCCTTAACTGTTTGTACAGATTTTGCCTTCTCTTCCATTTTCTTCATTACCTGCTGAGCAGGGGTACCAAATAGACTGGCCTTATCCATAGGAGCATCTAACAGCTTTGCTTTAACATGATCCGACAAGGCCTGTTCTTTCAACCATGCATGCCTTCTTATCACTGTGCCAGTCATGGCTGATCTAAATGAAGCCTCCAGTGCATCATAGCCACATTTTAAAGAATGGTTACTAACCTGCTGAATGTTATTCACCATTTCTAAAACATATTTCTTATCTAAGGAGTCATCAGAGGACAGCTTCTTAGTTAACTGATCAAGCATAAACTCTTGGTATTGGATCATGTGAAACTGACAGTTTAAAGCTCTAGCTGAGAGAGTAGCAGAGGTGTAAACTTTTTTCCCCCATCTCTCTAAGGACCTGGATTCCTTTTCAGAAGGGAGAGGGTTTTTTGCTGAGGTCGAAGCTACTGCCTTAGGCCCCTGGGATATAGTCTCAGGATCTGCAAGTGGGGCCTTGTATAGGTGGTGATGAGTGTCTGGCACCCTGTAAAATCTATCTGGTTTGGCAGGGGCTGGAGGTAAAGTATCAGGAGCAGTGCAAACATCATTAAATGCATCATCCACAACAGGCAGAACTGGAGGTATAGCTAAGGGCCTATGTTGTGGTAAGTGCAGAAAAGTCCTAAGCCTTTTTCTTGAATCTGAGAAATCTTGTCCCTGCCATTGGAATTGTTCTCTCATGGCATGTAAGGTTTCCCCAAAGGAAAATTCCTCTGGTGGAGAGGCAGATGGAATGGATTCTTCAGCATCGGAATCTTCATAAGCAGAAAAAGGAGCCTCTGGCTGATCTGTAATGTCTGAGTCATCCGAAGAATCATCAGAGGAAACTGGCTCGGGGGGCTCTGCTCTAGGTCTCTTTTCTGGAGGCTGAGAGGCCCTGTCTGGGTGAGATTGGGATCCCCTAATTAAGGAGATTAAATCATCTGCCAGAGTAAGCATTTGTGAACTAGAAGTGGGCCTGTGTGAGGGGGCCTTAACAGGCACTGATTTAACAGTTTTGGCTGCTTTAGCCCTGGCAAAGGCCTTTATAGACATGGCTGCAGGAGGCCTAGCAGCACCACGTGCTGGGGTAGAGACATCCAAAGGGATGGTGTCTGATAATTCACTAGGAACCACAGTAGTAGGCAAAACTTCAGAGGCCGATTCAACTAAGGTAGCAGGAGCCTCAGTAGTAGTCATGGATTCGGCTGAAGATTGACCCGTTTTCTCGGTTTCGGCCGAAACCGAGACACTCGCAGCTTGCTTAACCGTGGTTTCTGCCGAAACCGCGGACCGCGAGTGTCAGTCTTTTTCTTTGCGTTTTTTAACAATTTGGGTAGTCGGAGGATCCGACGGCATAATGTACGCAAAATCTGAGCCGAAAAACTGTTCAGCAAACTCCGACCGACGCCTAAGCGTTCGTCGGTTGAAGGAAGCACAGGCTAAACAGGCTGCTACGTCGTGGTCTGGGCCTAAACAAGGTAGGCAGTAAGAGTGGAAATCTTTATGAGGTATTTGTTTCCCACAAGTTAAACAGTTATTTACTTTTTCTGACATCGGCTGAGGCAAGAAAGAGTCCCCAACGGGCTACTTAGCTTTTAGAAGTCTTCGAAGTAGTATTCGGTAGTAGTAATCTCTGGATCTGACCGACCGGCACTTGCGAACAGCTTCTGCTTCGGGCGCCACGCGGCAAGAAAGACTGAGGAAAATGGCGTCGGCTGATGCCTTTATACCCGAAGACCAGCAGAGATGACGTCGGGTGAAGTGCGACATCAGCCGAAGCCGGACCCAGACTTTGGAATCCGGCCGACCGAAGGGCTGCCTGACGACAGGACAACCCATTTGTTATGACTGCAGATGCATCCTTGAAGGACATCGTGTGGAAATGAAATCTGTATCCCTGGGATACTATATTTAAAACCCATTTGTCCTGGGTTATAAGTTGCCAGTTTCTTGCATGAAGTGCCAGTTTTCCCCCAAAGGGGCGGCCAAAAGGTAAGTGCTTGGTAAGTGTAGAAGGAAGTCATTGAGACGGCTTACCATAGGGAGGTGCCTTGCTGTTTCCGGATTTGGAGGAGGAGGCACCCCATTGTTTTGTTTTAAAAGTCCCTTGTGACTGAAACCTGGAGCCTTTGGAATGTCTGGGTTTGACTTGAGTGGCTCTCGAAGGAACTGGAAAGGACCAGTTCTTAGTAGGCCAGTGCCTACTAAATCTTGGAGGATGCACTTGTAAGAAGTCTTTCATAGTTTGCATAGATTTAGCTTTATCTTCCATCTTTTTTTAAAACTTCTTCAGCCTTATTACCAAAGAGACGGTCCTGTTGTAAAGGAGCATCCAACAATTTTGCTTTAACATGATCAGGCAGAGTTTCCTCTTTGAGCCAAGCATGCCTTCTTAGCACAGACCCAGTTACAGAAGCCCTGCAAGAGGCCTCCAAAGAGTCAAAACCATATTGCAAAGTATTTCCAAATTATGCAGCTGAATGCAATAAATCCTGTAAATCTTTATTTTCCACACAGTCAGAAATTAACATCATTTTCTGTTTAAGCAGTCCCATGATATGCTGCTGATATTTAAGCATATGAAATTGACAGTTTAAAGCCCTGATTGCCAAGGTTGCAGAAGTGTAAACCTTCTTACCCCATCTATCCAGTGCTCTGGAATCTCTATCAGAAGGGGTAGGATTTTTGGCAGTACAGGCTTTAATGCCCTTGGGATCCTGAGAAATGGTTTCTGGATCTGCAATAGGATTTTTGAAAAGGAATTTGTGGGAGTCAGGAACCTTGTAGTATCTGTCTGGCTTACAAGGAGCCGGAGGCAGAGAATCTGGAGCCATACTAGATTCTGAAAAAACATCAACAATGTCTAGAACAGGAGGTATAGCCAAAGGCCTATGCTGAGGCAGAAGAAGAAAATCCCTAAGTTTCTTTTTAGATTCAGAGAAATCCTGACTTTCCCAGTGGAAATGTTCCCTTAAGGCATGTAAAAGTTTCCCCAAAAGAGAAATCTTCAGGGGGAGAAACAGAAGGAATGGAATCTTCTGCATCAGAGTCCTCATAAGTAGGTATAGACAAATCCTGTTCATTAGAAGAGTCAGAAGAAATAGAATCCTGTTCAGAAGATTCATAATCAATGTCTTGCCTAGGCCTCTTAGAAGGGGGGGGGGGGGTTGGCTACCCCTGATCAGAGTAATTAAATTTTCAGCCATTTTGATCATTTGTTTTTAGGCATAGGGGCCTGCACACATGGCCCAGGCGTCGTTTTTTTAGACTTAGATTTAGATTTTGGCCTTAGTTTTGAAGATGGCGTCGGTCTAATATACAAATCTATAGGCCTGAAAACACCCTCAGAAGCCGGTGCCTGCACAGCGGCTCCAGACCCATCTAAGGTAGAGACATCCGCGTGTTCCATAATTGAAGCATCTCGTGGCATACCGGACTCTGAATGGGTCTCAGTAGAGGGCTGCGAATCAGAAGTAGCAGGTATCAGGGGTTGCGAAAGCGCCTCACTGAGTACCGGCGAAACGGCGACTGGCTTAGGAGAAGAGTCGTCATCAGTTTTGGACCTCAACGGCCTGTCTCTGTCTTTTTCTGTGTGTTTTTTAGGTATTCCGGTAGTCGCATTGCTAACCGATGACATTTCTGGATAATTAAAGCGTGAGCCAAAATATTTAGAGGCAAAACTATACAGACACTTAATAGTGCGTTGATTAAATTTAGCACAAAACCGACAGCAAGGTACGTTGTGGTCAGGGCCTAGGCAAGGAATACAGCACACATGAAAATCCTTATGAGGTATTTGCTTCCCACAAGGAATGCAATTATTAACTTTTACTGACATCGGTAAGGAGCAAGAAAAAAGTTTCACCAATGGGGTACTTAGCTTTTTAGTGGAAGACTTTGGTTCTGAAACTCTAAAACGAAAATTTCAGGAGTCGGCCGACCAGCACTTGCGAACTGCTTCTGCTTCGGGCAGCGCACGGCAAGAAAGACTGATGTAATGGCGTCGGTTGCATGTTTTATACCCCTGATGACCTGACATCATGGAAGAAGGGACAGCAACTGACGCAGGACCCAAGACTCAGGCCAACTGAGGGCAACCCTGCCAGCAGATTACCCAAATGTAATGACTGCAACAGTGAAACACGAAGAACATCAGTTGTTGGCACTAGACAGTCCTCCGGATCTTCATCCAATCTGAGGGAGATGTCAGGTGGAGGCTAGACAGCAGCAGCATCAGTATATGCCTTTTCAGCTTTTTTTCTTAAATAGCAGCTGAACATCAGGGTGGGTGAATTCAGATATGGTACCCTGAACCAAAAGATTCAGAAGTTGGTTTTCCAAATAAATAAAGAGGTATGACAGGTGACTGTGGTATGTCTTAGGGAGAAACACCTGACAAATCTCAGACCGTGTATGGTCATGTGTAACCCCTACACACCCCCCCCCCCCAAAAAGGCACTTCTTGTGTCTATTTTTATAAGGAATTTGCTTCCCACACTCACATTTTCCCTTCCTGGATCACATGAAAGCAATCAGGAAAGAAAATACAGGCTTCGTTGATGCACCAGCTTGGTGAATGGTGTAAAGACCATACATAGGTACCTTACACCTTGTACGTTGAACATACATCTGACATACAGCATCTGGAAGGTGTAAAGGCTTTGGAATGCCGGCCAGATGTTAGGCTGTCCTTGGTAAGATATCCCAAGAGTAAGGACTACTGCAACAGTGATAAGGAAGGACATTGTTCATTGTGCTACATTTAACATTGACTCTGGAAATTATAGACCAAGCAGTCTTACAAGAAGTGTTTGTATAGACCAATCAGTCTTACCAGTAGTGTTTGTAAGGTCATGGAACACATTAGAATTCCTCTTATTAACAACATTACTGATAGTCTGTAGACCTTCGACCCCCCCCCCCATCAAAAAGATAGGTCCTGCCTACTTAATCTTGTGGACATCTTTGAAACGCTAAGTAATACCCCAGACAACAGACAATGTATGCACACTGCCTAATTCAGATGTAGCTGAAGCATCATTACTACTCCTCACCCTGGCAATTGTCTGTAAGTTCACCTGCTTAAATATTAATACTTACATTAATCATTGGATAGTGAAGTGACTCACAGACAAAACTCATACTATGAGTACTGGTGGTACATCACTTGTTAAAAGACTCCTCATTACTGTTTCCATAGTTCTCTATGTTGGGTCTTGGCATCTTTGTTGTGTGTATGTATGTATACACTGAGCTATGTATCTTGTTTACCATCTGTTGTAGCAAACTGGACAATTCACAAATATCTTAGGGCGTTAACCACTCTAAAAATATGTTGGCTCTCTTTAAGCCACTCCAGGAGGACAGACAAAATTCAAGAACAGTGTCCTTATTTACATTCAAGCATCTTATCTTAAGGTTAAAAAGTTTCACAAAAGAACATAACATACTGAAAACATACAGATCAATCTTGGTAGATCTGTTTTTTGTGTGTGTTTTTTTAAGTATGCCATGACATCATTCCCAAAACAGGGATAAATGTAATCTCTTCCTCTGCTCAGGTGTGGCCCCTAAACTCTGATAATCTCAGAAATGGAGCCACTACGTCCAAATAAACAGCTAATAAAAGAGAAGATACTATGAAGCCTTAAACAGTACATTACCTTAGTTAAGAAAACTCCAAGATAATCTAGAACCCTGATCTTGGTCTCAGCTTCTGCATAAAGATTCCAGATCAGCTGAATCAAAGGAGAAAGTAATCCAAATGTCTCCAGCATCACAAGAAGGAATTCAAAGTAATTTCTAATGAATGTTTTTTTTTTTTAGCTAAACCAATGATTACTAATGAGGACCCACAATTCTAGTTAAACTGAATCAGCACTAAAGCATTTATACCATCATCAAAAGTCTGTTGCACAGGAACAAGGCTAATGTAGTCTATATTAATTAAATCAAATCTAAGTAGGGCAAGCCTTGCAGTCAATATGCTCAAGAGTTTATTAATGTGATTTAGAAGAGATACTAGTCTACAGAAAGAGAGTAACTCTAAATCTTTCCTCTCTTTGCAAATCACTGACATCACTCCTTGTTTTCACAAGGAAGTAATACCCTTCATTATAAGAAGGTCCATCACTAATGCCACCATTTCTGGAAGCAGTTGTTCTCCTGTCTGTATAATTCCAAAGGAATACTCTCCATTCCTTGTGTTTTACCTTACAGAAAGTCTAGCCAAGACACTATCTACCACCTCAAAAGGCTCCCTATCGCATGTGCAAGACTCAGAAATACATGCACAACGATCTGAAAAACAAAGTGGGATTTAAAAAAACAGAAAATTTTGAAACTTGCTGTAATGGCATAAAAGTATTTTTGCACAGGGCTTTGCACCCTGCCCCAGCATGGATGGCTGCACTCCCCACACCCGAATGTACTAATTCCATGATCACTGCACCTCAGAGTGACTGAAAGTGACACCATTACAGAAACTAAATAAATGTGCTCTCCAAATATCACAGCCCTGTTTGATCTAGAAAAGAATTGTAGTCTGGGGAACAAAGTAAATCTGGGCTAGTAAAGGCTATGTCGTAGAAGGATAAAGCTTCAATTAGTGGCCTGAGGCACTAGCAGGGAGGAATGCATGTGCTCATCCGTGAGCAGGGGGGTGGGGGGGTCAGCATTCATCTAGACATTTCCTCAGAGAGCAGTAGACCATAGAGGAGAAAAGCCGTCAGATGGAATAAACAAAACCAGGGTGTTGTGGGGAATGAAGGTAGGTCATTAAAAAAAGGCAGCAGCAGTTGCTAGCATGAGTCCCCAGGACATAGGTTCATACTAGGCTATCTGCCCTAGGGCATTTATAAGCCTAGCCAGAGTGTGTCTGGCTTTCGCCACCCATTTTAAATTAATTTTGCTATGCCCTTTTTCGAGGTTAGTATACTGTGCCTCTGTCTAACAGTGACATAGAAGTGATACCCGGGGTAAACCTACGATCCCCCATCCACTCATCAAGATTCCTCTTGAAGAGAGTCAGTGAGGGACTCTGCCTAACCTGGACTGGGATTTTATTCCAGAGTGAAGGGAGCCTCTGGGTTATGAATCTGTCCCTCCAGCATGTCCTATTTATTTCAGTGCTGAGGTTCAAGTCTCTCGAGCACGTAGCTCAATGGGATTTGGATTTTCTGAGGTGCAGCATGTCCATTAATTCCGGATTGGACATGGCTTTATACATCAGGCACAGATCGCCTCTGAGCAAGCGGTATGCCACTGATTAGAGCTGGAGTTTCTTTTACCGGGCAGCATATGGCATCTGTTTGAGCCCTTTGATCCTCTTGGTGAGGTACTTTTGGGGTCTTTCCAGTTGCTGCAGGTGTCTGGTAAGGTACATCCCAAAAGGGGCATTGTACTCAATTATGGGCCTGATGAAGGATGAGTAAAGAGACACGATGACCTCCCCTGATCTAGATGTGAATCCCTTCATGATTAGGTGGGCTATATAAAATGTTTTTCTAACCACTTTGGCCACGTGGTTGTCAAATGAGAGATTGCTATCAACTTGGGTTCCCAGGTCCCCAATTACTTCTTCCATACTTAATGGATTACCACCTATGTGGTAATTTGTGGGCACTTTGTTTTTGCCAAAGGGGATGACTATACACTTTTTGGCGTTTAGCTTGAGGCCATGGCTCTGGCACCAGTTGTCTGTTTCTATGAGGCCCTTTCGGAGGATGCTTGTGTCGACTGGAGAGTCGATTATGGCACCCAGTTTGCAGTCATCTGCGAACTTGGTCAGCCACAGTCCTTCCATGTTGGCCTGTACCTCCGAGAAATATATACCGAACAAGAGAGGTCCCAGGACTGAGCCTTGTGGGACGCCACTTGTAACTGGTTTGGAGTTTGACATGACTCCAGCAATTCTAACCATGTGGGTTCTGTCCTTGAGCCAGTTTGCAACCCATCTAGTGACACAGGGGTTTATATTTAAGCTGGTGAGCTTATCTATAATGCCCGAGTGGGGTATTGTATCGAAGGCTTTTGTGAGGTCCAGGTAGGCTGTGTGGACCACCTTCCCCTCGTCAATGGCCTTGGTGACTGTTTCAAAGAAATCAACCAGGTTTAAGAGGCAGGATCTGCCCTTAACAAAGTCGAACTGGGTAGGATCCAGTGTCTGTAGGTCCCCAATATCTTTATTTATGAGGTCCATGATGATCCTTTCCATAGCTTTGCAGACCAAGCTAGTCAGGCTTATGGGGCGATAGTTTCCAGGATCCGTTGAGGCACCACCTTTGTGGAGAGGGACCACTGTTGCTGTACGCCACTCTTTGGGTACATATCCTGTGGTAAGGCTGAGATTGAACAGTAGTTTTATGTTTGGGTTTAGCTCTTCTTGGAGTTCATGTAGGACACAGCCTGGGACACCGTCTGGTCCCACTGATGCTGTGTTTATTGCTTTGGAGAGGGCAGCTCTTACCTGAGCATCTGAGATGTCAGGGGGGCAGTACTCTGCTGGGATAGATATTTGCCCTTTTGGTGGGGGGGGGGGGTTTGCGCTGAACCTGTCAGCTAGGATGTTGGCAATGTCTGTGGGTTCGGTGTATTTTTTGTCACTTTGGACTAATTCTGAGCATATCTGGGAATTCCCACCCAGGTTCCTAACATAACTAAAGAAAGCCTTGTGATTATCCTTAGTGTCCTGTGCAATTTTTCTCTCAAAGCTGGCCTTAGACAATTTTATGAGGGCCCGTAGTTTTTTGCTAACACTGATCAGAGATGCCTTACCTTTTTGGGATTCTGCTCTATCATGTAGTAGCTTCCTCCTTCTATTGTATAGTTTGTTTATGGCTGGGGTCCACCAGACAGGACGTCTGCCTTTGGAGAATTGGGTCTTGGTTTTATTTGGGATTGCATGATCCTTGCATTCCTGAAGGTGTTCATAGAATGCGTTTATAAAGGATTCTGCGGTCTGGGCCATATTTTCCACAGGCCCGGGGGCTTTGAAGGATTCCACCTCAGTTTTGAGGAGTGTGAAATTTGCTTTAAAGAAGTTTTTCACTGTGGTTTTCTGGGCAGGGGGCGGGGTCGGGATGTGAATATCCAGTGAGATTAGTTTATGGTCCTTAAGATCTACACTAGCCACAGCCCTGAATAATTGAAAGTCAAGGGGTGGCGGAGGAGCTGGTAGACCCAGCAATGGATGAGGCACTGGGATGGCCAAAAGTAAGAAACTAATGGGGGGTAAATCTGGGCTACCTCATTCTTAGAACTTCTAGAACACCAAACAGAACCACAAATTTGTAATAAACATGAAAATCTCTAACTACTGTTAGACTCTTATGGATTTAGTTCCCCAATGAACACCCTCAGCTTCAGTGAAAAAGGTTCCAGTCCCCTACTATCATGGAAAGCTATAAAGTCATTTGCAAAGGTTCTAGAGGATGGAAAATATTTTCAGCTGTTATTGTCTGATATCCTCCACTGGCCTTTAACCACAACATATACCCCTTGTGTGCCCAACAATTTAACTACTTAAAAAGGGCAGCTTCAGCTGAACATAATAGCAACTACCATCCTTCTCTACACATAACAGACTATACAACCTTCTTTGTTTTCATATCTCAAACAATATGCTTGCTGTCCCTCTGCTAAATGTGTTTCCTGTAGACCAACACTTTTCATAACTCAAATGTTTCATGTGCTCTCTCCCACAGCAGAATGTCTCTCCTATAGAATTTAGGTCTACAATGCCTGATGCAAGAAACAACTCCGATACCCCTGACTGGAATGATTGACCAATTCCAAAAAAATAAACAGATAACGGTAATTTTCTTACTGAATACTCAGCCACGCTGCTTGAAGGCAACCCTAAAAGCAGCAATACCACTACACTTTTAATCTACTATTCATGTTCTTAAGAAACATTCGATATTCTCAAGGGCATTTTCTTTTTGCAAAATCCAAAGTGAAACAATAATCCAAACTAATCGAATCATTTTCAAAAGAAAAGTGATTCAATGAAAATCCATATGAATGTCTAAGCTAAGAATATTACTAACATGATCCTCTAGCATATGTAGCTGCAATGAAACTGACTACATTTGCTGAGATACATGTAAGCATAACCTACAATTGTACATACATTAAACAAAAAAAGAAAGAAAGAAAAGAAAAACTGCAAGAACTTTGTAGTGATCCCTAAAACACGGGCCCATAATACTAACTATCAAAACAATGAATCAAAAAAAAAAAGGAAGAAACACACACACACAATGAATAAGGAAGTAATAACCAAGAAGTTCTATGGCTGAAGCCAAAATCTTCAGAACAAGTGTTGCTGCTATAACAACTCCCAAGGTATGCTAGCATAACTCATTATCTGGAACACAGATATGGAATCACTGCTCCAAACTACACGGCATAACATGACTGCAGCATTTTTAAACAAGTATGTGACACCGAGAATGCCCTCCCTATTTATGTCCTGTTGCAGAGAATAATGGCCTGTCATGAAGTTCCTCAGTTATAGTTTGTGGCAACAGAGAACTGAAGAAACCTTTTAAACATCCCTGTGAAAACTCCCAAATGACACCTAAAACAAGTTCCATAATCTGAAGCAGGGACAACAGAGTAACATATTGGTAATCATAGTCTACAGTATACTAACACAACCCAATGCCTATTTTGCTTACTAAGGCAGCACCAACAGACAACTGTAACATACCCTTCCAGAAACACAAAAAGAAGAGAACAGGTATACAAACAGCTATAAACAATAGCAGCCCCCGACCCCACAACAGCTCCAGTATCTGCCAACCTGAGTACTTGAAAATGGCACCATGGCTCAGTCAAATGTGCCAAATGCACTTTATTTAATATTACTTCTGAAAAAGCCAAGAAAAATTATAGCTAATAAAAACTGTAGTGCCTACTGCCTTGTACTGCTTTATTCAAGTGTTGATTTGTCTAACACTTAAGTCCCAACCTAAAACTCTCAGTGTAAAAGGATAAAGCCCAGACTATGACCCAGACGACCTGGGTTTGATCTGCAGCATGAGTGGTGTAAAGACCACAGAAGGGAGAGCAGGAATGAGTGCCCAATGCAGGCTCATTCATCTTAGGTTGGGAGGCGGTGTGTTTGCTCTATCTGCAACATAAGCTGTATTGGCATGCTTTTACATCTCACTCAGGTAATTACAAATTCAAAGCATGGAAACCTGACAGACAATGGGTGTTAATGGTCATCACCTATAAGGCTGCAAAGCACCGACTGTGTCTATAATAATTTATTTTTGAAAAATTAAAGTAATCTGTTAAATTGAGAAGAGAGCTAAAATCACCTAAAGATAGAAATCCCAGACTTAGGTACAATTAGCCTCCCCCCACCCAACTTCCAACTGATCACAACATACTTAAGGAAGATATGTCACCTGACTAATAAACAAAACATTCAGGCTGCTCACACTACTTCCTTGCCCTGTTAACATTTCTTTATGTAAACTCATAGCTGTCACCAATCCAGTAGCCAATCTGCCATCATCAGATAACTTATATCCATTACAAATTGTAAAAAGTGATTCCCTCACCCCAGAGTTAATGAGAAAAAAATGAACATGCTACAGATTACTGACATGTCTTAAAAATGAGTACATTAATATATGGTTAATGACAACAAAGTCCCAATCCCAGAATTATCCACACCAATATGAATGAAGGGACCAACCTTGGTTTGTCCAATGCCAGTAATCTCAACATAAATAGGGAGGATGATGCTCCATAGTATTCATACAGTTGTGTACACATTTATAGTGAAGATATCCTTAGCATGACGCTTAACTGTGGATCACACTGGGGCAAGAAGATGCAGTATGTCTTTGAACTGTGCACAACAGACAATTTGTGAAGTTGAAAGGCTCAGCACTACCCAAACCAGACACCTCCCACTCGTAATTTTTTTTAAACAAAAAACATCTACTGAATTTTCACTTATGACAGAAGCAATCATACATTTATATAAATGAATAAAAAAAACATAATGACATATTTTCAGCTGCAAGCATTATACATCACATATAATCTTCTAGAGAAGTTACTGTCAATCAAACATTACATAGTTCATTCACTTCTTGCCTTCCCTTATACCACATTCATCTTCTAAAACATTATTCTGCATACATTGTTTCTACAATTCCCATTTTTTCTATATAATTTGCTCCTACCCTTTTCTAAAAATCCCACTTCCAGTCCTTTTATATCTATTACTATATTACACTACTTCTAGTACAGTTGGTTTAGGCTTTGACTTCCATTTTTTAGTAATCACTTGTTTTGGCAGCCACCAGAATTACTCAGCAAGGCCTTGCTATGTCTAGACAATTCTGTATCACAGCTCAAAAAATAATTGCCTTAGTTACATCAAGTTGCTCACCCAGTATTTCAGGTAGAGTAGTCTGCAGGGTGTTTTTATAGTCTGTTAACTCATTAAACTCTCAAAAATATATATTTCCAATTACCTCTTTCTTGCCCATAACACATCCAACATTTGCAATCTACCTGAGGAAAAATTCTTGGGAGTCTTCTTGGGATATAAAAATACCTATGCAAACACTTCTAAACAAAAATCCTAAATCTTCTATACTGTGTTGCATATTTGGGAGTCATACATTTATTTCCCACTCTCAAATTGTTAAAAGGATGTCTGACTTGGAGCCCTGGAACTGTATGTCTATGTGAGACTAACAGAGGCATGAAAATGTTGCTGTATCTCTAGCATTTTGCATATAGTGCCTTATGCCTTTAGCGATGAATACTGTTATGATGACAAACCAGAGTAGCACATGGATATAAAATGAGCAATGTGCCTCTGCACACTAGAATATCTACATTAAAAGGAAATCATAAATAAATCATATATCCTTGCTGGTACTACTTTACAATACTGGTAATTACATCTGGTGCACACAGTATGCACTACATGAACAACAATGTATATGTAAGTGCTCCCTATAGCATTTTTATGCCTAAGGCCAATTCATAAAGTTTGTGACTCTTAATTATACATGCAGTCATTGCAGGAGCAATTTGTATAATAGTATAATGAGGCAAATAAGTGTAGTACAAAAGTAGCCATTAGGTGCCGAGTCACTGCATCACTGCTAAGGAAATGAATCTGGGTGTTTATGGTAGCAGGTTAGACTGTACAGCCAGTATGGATCTTCCTATTACAGCAAAATATATTTTTAAATTTAACCTAAGCAACCACATTGCTGCTGCTGCTCAGTTCTACAGACTGAGCACTAAAGCAGCAAGGAGGAGGCATCAGTCTCTCTTGGGTCACTATCCCAAATGCAGGTACGTTTCAGGTCCCACATCTTCTGAAGGTGGGATCTTATCTGCCAGCAGCTTCTGTTGGGTGGGTATCATTTGAATATGTCTTTCATACCCACAGCTCTGGGGCTATGTAATATGACAAGATCACGTGCTGGGTCTTGCACTGTTGTGTAACCATCTTTATGAATCACAAAGGGCACTGGTATGCAGTTCAACTGCATACCAGTCCCACTACAAGGTGTGACAGGGGTTTACTATCAAAATTTCGAACCGTACTCCGTCGACTGTACTATTGTCGAACATGGAAGTTCGAAAACGGTAATATCGATGTCAAAAAAACAATCTAGGAACGGGTTTTAACATGGGTCGAGGTAGGTGTTCAGTATTATTCTGAACTACAAACATCTCTCCTACCTCGACCCATGTTAAAACCCGTTCCTAGATTGTTTTTTTGACATCGATATTACGGTTTTCCAACTTCCGTGTTCAACGATAGTACAGTCGACGGAGTACGGTTCGAAATTTGGATAGTAAACCGTGACAGGTTTATAACTAATATCTGTTAAAATATTAAAATACCACAAAGACAGAATTAAATAAACACAAAATCTCCAGGAATCAAAGCTTCTTCGTAGAATCTTCTCATGGGAACTGGTTTCTCTATCTTTCTTCCCATCTTTCCACACGCCAAACACAAGCAACTCCTATCACTAAACATACTTAACTGCAACAGTAAAAGCAAGCCACAAGTCACTTAGAATATAAAAGAGAAGAAAAGGCATGGAAAAAGAAAGACTATCCTTAGATGTTGTGATAATTAAAACATCTATTTATGTTCATATGAAACTATTATTTATATGATTCAGGGACACTTTTCATTTTGCTTTTTTCTTTCAAAATAAAGAAAAAAAAAGCTGCAGCTTCTAGTTCTTCGGTTAAGTGGTATAGCCCTGCCTTGGCTGCTGTATGCTGCTCAGCTCTCTTTGTCACTTTACAATGTTATAAGATCTCCAGTATTTGTCATATTTACGAAAAGTCTTTGCAGTGGGAGATACAAGGATCTTCAAAAATGTTAACTAGAGCAGCCTGAATTTCAAGCCCTTCTGATGACAAAGCTCACCACAGGAATGAAGACATCTTACTCATATATTTAGGTTCATAGGTGTGTACTAGGCTAATGGCCTTGAAGCCTTTACAAACCTAGCCCATAGGATTACCTTGCATCATGCCACCTGAACTTAATTCCCAGTGCCTCCATCCAGTAGAACCACTGGAGTGATCCCCGGGGTGAATTTTCTATTTCTCATCCACTCAAGACTTCTCTTGAAGAGGGCCAGTGAGGTGCTCTGTTTGACATGTATGGGAAGTCTATCCCATAGCATGGGCAGTCTCTGGGTTATGAACCTGTCCCTCCCGCATGTTCTGTTGATTGTGGTAATGAGGCTGTCGTCTCTGGAGCGTGTGGTGCAAAGGGATTGGGATTTCTTTAGATGTAGCATTTCTAACAGAGCTGGGTCAGACATGGCTTTGCAAGTCAAGTAGAGATCGCCTCTAAGTAGGCGATCTGAGACAGAGAATAGTTGGGAGTTTTTTGAGTCTGCCCATATAGGACAAGTGCTTAAGGCCTAGGATCCTCTTTGTGAGGTACTTTTGTGGCCTCTCCAGTTGTTGCAGGTGTCTAGTGAGGTACATGCCAAATGGGGTACTGTACTCGATGACTGACCTAATGCGGGAAGAGTAAAGGGAGACAATGACCTCTTTCTTCCTGGATGCAAAACCCTTAGTAATGAGATGTGCCCACAGAAGGACTTTCTGACCAAAGTAGCAATGTGGTGGTCAAAAGAGAGGTTGCTGTCAACCTGTGTTCCCAGATCTCTTATAACGCCTTCTGTGTTCCGTGGACTACTATCGATGTGGTAAATCATGGGAACTGGGTTTTTCCCAAAAGGGATGACGACACATTTTTTGGCATTGAGCTTAAGGCCATGGTTCTGACACCAGTCGTTTGTCTCAGTGAGGCCTTTCTGTAGGATGTCAACATCATTTGGGGAGTTAATAATGGCTCCCAACTTGCAATCGTCTGCGAACTTTGTCAGCCAGAGTCCCTTAGTGTTGGCCTGGACTTCTGATTAAGTAGATACCAAACAGGGGAGGACCCAGGACCGATCCATGTGGGACTCCACTTGTGACTGGTCGGCAGTCTGACTTGGAGTCAACTACTTTCGCACTGTGGGTTCTCTCTGTGAGCCAGTTTGCAACCCACCTAGTGATATAAGGGTTGATGCCTAGCTAAGTGAGTTTTTCTAGGATTCCTGAGTGGGGAATGGTATCAAAGGCCTTGGCCAGATCAAGGTAGGCTCTATGAACCACCTTGCCTTCAACCACAGCTCTGTTGACTGACTCAAAGAAGTCGATCAAGTTGAGCAGGCATGATCTACCCTTCACAAAACCAAACTGTGTGGGATCCAGAGTTTGGAGATTCCCTACATCCTTGTTTATTAGGTCCATGATGATGATGCATTCCATAGTTTTGCATATCAGACTTGTCAGGCTAATGGGGCGATAGTTCCCATGGTCTGTAGTCGCTCCTTCCTTTGTGGAAAGGGATGAGTATAGCAGTGCGCCATTCGGTAGGGCCAACGCCTGAGGTGATGCTATGATTGAACAGGGCACAGAGGTGAGGTGCTAGTTCACTCTGTAGTTCATGTAGAACACAGCCAAGGATACTGTCAGGTCCCACAGAAGCTGTATTCATGGCCTTGGACAGTGCTGTTTTAACCTGTGCAGCAGTAATACTGGGTGCCTGGCAATCTACTGGTATTATGATTGGTCCTTTGGGAGGAAGGGTAACGTTGTCACTGAGTCTGTTAGCCAGTATATTGGCAATATCTGTTGGCTCGGTATAGGAGGTACCATTGTGCAGTAGCTTACCAGGTTTCTACAGGCACTTTTAACATTTCCTTTTATTCTGCATAAGTGGCAGCATGGGCAATCACTGGTGTGGGCTGCTTTGCCATGCTTACTGGCAGAATACTAGTAACTCCGCTGGTTCTTTTTTAAAAACTTTTCTTCTGATAGGCCAGTACACAGAGCCATGAAAGAAAGGAAACACTGACTGGTCCCTGATGACTGAGAAATCCCACTCAATGTAACATTTTTATACCTGGTTCAATGCTCAGATGAGTTAACACAGCTACTAAATTGCCGGCTTAGTTTTCAAGTCTGAGATGTCTCCTTGAAGCACATATATCCTGCCTGCAAGTTCTGTCAGCACTTCATTTAAGATTCAAAATTACATGAAAAAGTGTTAATTTCAGAGTACATTATTTTGATATGGGTTTGTTTTTACTCAGTATTCAATGCTGAACTTATGTTAGCATAAACTTAATATAGAGGGTATCATGAATGATTGTATCTCTCAAGAGTATATAAATGACACCGTCGTGTCCTGATGTGCATTTTCTCAAATGTTTGACAAACGTTCAACGTTATTCACTATGTATCTATATATCCTGTGTTATACTGATAAGTTGGACTGACTGCTAGAATAACGGTTAAAATGTTAGGTTGTTGAATAATTACTTTGATGCAATTCAGATGTATATGGGGATTTAGGGGGCATGCCAGACTCCAAGAAAATCTCTGCCAATATGTACTCCTGCATGCTTGTGATTGCAAACAACTACAATCATGATGCTTTTCTCAGAACTACTTCCTACAGCACCAAGTTTAATGTTTACACTGAAAATCATAG